>NC_035437.2:178093279-178169690 GCF_002127325.2 Helianthus annuus | reverse complement strand
ACGGGATTGTGAATCAGCTCATAAATTGGGTCTAGGAGGTGTCCGTGGACCCTTCCAAGACCCTACGTAAGATCCAGATCTAGGAGAATTCCCTAGACCTACCCTTTGACTCGTTCCAATCTTTTTATAGCTTTGTCCAATACCCGGGTAAACGACACTTCCCTTGTAACAGACCTATAACACGGGTTTGTGAATCGGCTCATTACTTGGGTCTAGGAGGCGTCCGTAGACCTTTCCAAGACCCTACGCAAATGTCGGATCTACGATAAATCCCTAGACCTATGCTTTGACTCGTTCCAGACTTTTTAGAGTTTTGCCCAATAACCGGGTACACGACACTTCCCTAATAACACACCTATAACACGGGTTTGTGAATCGGCTCATTACTTGGGTCTAGGAGGCGTCCGTAGACACTTCCAACCCCCTACGCAAATACCGGATCAAAGAGAAATCCATAGACCTACACTTTGACTCGTTCTAAACTTTTTATAGTTTTGCCCAATACACGGGTACACGAATCTTCCCTTATAACATACCTATAATGCGGGTTTGTGAATCGGCTCATTACTTGGGTCTATGAGGCGTCCGTAGGCCCTTTCAAGACCCTACGCAAATACCGGATCAAAGAGAAATCCATAGACCTAACCTTTGACTCGTTCCAAACTTTTTATAGTTCTGCCCAATACACGACACTTCTCTTATAACAGACCTATAAAATAGGTTTGTGAATCAGCACATTACATGGGTCTAGGAGGCTTCCGAGGACCCTTCCAATACCCTACGCAATTACCTGATCGAAGGGAAATCCCCAAACCTACCCTTTGCTCGTTCCAAACTTTTTATAGTTTTGCCCAATACACGGGTACACGACTCTTCCCTTACAAAACACCTGTAACACGGTTTTGTGAATCCGCTCATTACCAATGTCTAGGAGGCGTCCGTAGACCTTTCCAAGACCCTACGCATGAACCGGATCGAGGAGAATTCTCAGGACCTGCCCTTTGACTCGTTCTAAACTTTTTATAGTTTTGCCCAATACCCGGGTACACGACACTTCCCTTATAATAGACCTATAACACGGGTTTGTGAATCGGCTCATTACTTGGGTCTAGGAGGTGTCCGTGGACCCTTCTAAAACCCTACGCAATTACCAGATCTAAGAGGAATTCAAAGACCTACCATTTGACTTGTTCCAAACTTTCTATAGTTTTACCCAATAGCCAGGTACACGACACTTCCCTTATAACAGACCTATAACACGGGTTTGGGAATCGGCTCATTACTTGGGTCTAGAAGGCGTCCGTGGACCCTTCCAAGACCCCACGCAAATACCGGATATCAGAGAAATCCATACCCTTTGACTCGTTCCAAAATTTTTATAGTTTTGCCCAATACCCGGGTACACGACACTTCCCTTATAACAGACCTATAACACATGTTCATGGATCGGCTAATTACTTAGGTTTAGGAGGCATCCGTGGACCCTTCCAAGACCTTACGCAAGAACCGGATGAAGTAGAATTCCCAAGACCTACCCTTTGACTCGTTCCAAAGTTTTTATAGTTTTGCCTATACCCGGGTACATGACACTTCACTTATAACAGACTATAACACGGGTTTGTGAATCGGCTCATTACTTGGGTCTAGAAGGCGTCCGTGGACCATTCCAAGACCCTACGCAAATACCGGATCTCAGAAAAATCCCTAGAACTACCCGTTGACTCGTTCCAAAATTTTTATAGTTTTGCCCAATACCCGGGTACACGACACTTCCCTTATAACAGACCTATAACACGGGTTCATGGATCGGCTCATTACTTAGCTCTAGGATGCATCCGTGGACCCTTCCAAGACCCTACGCAAGAACCGGATGAAGTAGAATTCCCAAGACCTACCCTTTAACTCGTTCCAAAATTTTTATAGTTTTGCCCAATACCCGGGTACACGACACTTCCCTTATAACAGACCTATAACACGAGTTCGTGGATCGGCTCATTACTTAGGTCTAGGAGGCATACGTAGACCCTTCCAAGACCCTACGCATGAACCGGAACAAGTAGAATTCCCAAGACCTACCCTTTGACTCGTTCCAAAATTTTTAGAGTTTTGCCAACACCCGGGTACACGACACTTCCCTTATAACAGACCTATAACATGGGTTTGTGAATAGGCTCATTACTTGGGTCTAGGAGGCATCCGTGGACCCTCCAAGAACCTACGCAAATACCGGATCTAAGAGAAATCCATAGACCTACCCTTTGACTCGTTCCAAATTTTTATAGTTTTGCTCAACACCCGGGTACACGACACTTCTCTTATAACAGACCTATAACATGGGTTCGTGGATTGGCTCATTACTTGGGTCTAGGAGGCGTCCGTGGACCCTTCCAAGACCCTACACAAGAACCGGATCGAGGGGAATTCCCATGACCTACCTTTTGACTCATTCCAAACTCTTTATAGTTTTGTCTAATACCCGGGTAAACGACATTTCCCTTACAACAGACGTATAAGACTGGTTTGTGAATACGCTCATTACTTGGGTTTTGGAGGCCTACGAAGACCTTTCCAAGACCCTACATAAATGTCGGATCTAAGAGAAATCCCTAGACCTACGCTTTGACTCGTTCCAAACTTTTTATAGTTTTGCTCAACACCCAGGTACACAACACTTCCCTTATAACAGACCTATAACACGGGTTTGTGAATCGGCTCATTACTTGGGTCTAGGGGGCATCCGTAGACCCTTCCAAGACCCTTCGCAAATACCGGATCAAAGAGAAATTCATAGACCTACTATTTGACTCGTTCCAAACTTTTTATAGTTCTGCCCAATACCCGGGTACACGACACTTCCCTTAGAACAAACCTACAAGATGGGTTTGTGAATCAGCACATTACATGGGTCTAGGAGGCTTCCATGGACCCTTCCAAGACCCTATGCAAATAATAGATCTAAGAGAAATCCCTAAACCTACCCTTTGCTCGTTCCAAACTTTGTATAGTTTTGCCCAATACCCGGGTACACGACACTTGCCTTATAAAACACCTGTAACTCGGGCTTGTGAATCGGCTCATTACTTAGGTCTAGGAGGCGTCCGTGGACCCTTCCAAGACCCTATGCAAATACCGGATCTAAGAGAAATCCCTAAACCTACCCTTTGACTCGTTCCAAACGTTTTATAGTGTTGCCCAATCCCCGGCTACACGACACTTCCCTTATAACAGACCTATAACATGGGTTTGTGAATCGGCTCATTACTTGGGTCTATGAGGCGTCCTTGGACCCTTACAAGACCCTACGCAAGAACCAGATCTAGGAGAATTCCTTAAAAAGAACCTTTGACTCGTTCCAAACTTTTTATACCTTTGCCCAATACCCGGATACATGACACTTCCTTACAACAGACATATAACACGGGATTGTGAATCGGCTCATAAATTGGGTCTAGGAGGTGTCCGTGGTGTTACACCCTAATTCGTATTTGACAAAAAGTCGCAGCGGAAACTCGTGCCATAAAATTTCTTTCATTATTAATGTCCTGACTTACTTGAAAGTATGTTTTAATATGTATCTTTTACAAAAAAAATCAAGCATAAGCCCTGATTACTAATAATACATATTCAGTTATTCCCGTACAATCTAGCTTGTGACTCGCTCTTCGAGCTCTATTCCTCGTGATAACCGCCCGTGATTCGTACAACCTGCACTCACCACATACATTCATCACATTAGTATACAATACATAAACAAAACTCAATACATGTACACTCTCCATTCAGCTTTCTCTCTAACTTTAAGCATATCATTAGCGTATCCATTCCCTTGTGAGTCTTCAATAATGTACCTGCGTAAATCTTCGTTTTCCAGGTACATGATTAATATCAGTAACACTTAACGTATCCAAGATAATACTTACATATACTCTTGCATACATCCATTCCTCAATACATACATGCCTACACTCATACGTGTCTTCATATATTCATAAATACACTTCTACATATGTACCTACATTCATACGTCTCTATATTCATGCCTACGATCACACGTACTCCCATACATACACAAATACACATTTGCATACATACATACATTTCTACGCCTTCACATATATACATACCATCATACGTATCTTCATATATGCATAAATACGCTTCTACATACGTACCTACATTCATACATCTCTACATTCATGCATACATATACATCTACATACGGACATACCTCTCCTACATCTTTACATCCACGCATATGCTCATGCATATCTTTATGCATACGTACATACACCTCTACATACATACGTACCCTTCCTACATCGTTACGTACATGCATACACTCGTACATATCTTTATACATGCATACATACACATCTACATACGTACATACTTTAACAAACACGTACTAGATCACGCGTACCTCTTACATAATCATACATTATTAACATGGGTCTTAGACTTAGCTTTATAGCCCATAAACATCTAAGGAACCATCAAAATCATGTTTGGAAAGTCCACCGTAGTCCACGGATATCAAACCGAAGCCCACGGTACATAAATTAACTTAAATAACAAGATTTCAGCTTTTGGGACTTGGGAAGGCCGTCGCCGACGCCCCTAGGGCCGTCGGCGACGGGCCTTGCATTTACCCGTAGCCCAAAAACCCGTAGACAGGTGATTAACCCGTCAGCACAAAACTGATTTTCTAGAGCCCGTCGGCGACGCCCCCATGCCCGTTGGCGACGCCCTCTAGATTTTGCATTTTTCTGCAGCTCCGTTTCGTCGTCCGTACGCACTAAAACGCGCATAACTTTTGAACCGTTTACCCGTTTAACCTCCCGTTTCTTCCTACATGCTTGTAAATTCACATTCTATCATATGAACTTGAAATCCAACATCCGGTTTAAGGAAAATATTCACTTAAAGCTCTCGGCTTTATATACCCAATTTCACTTATTCGACCCGTTCATGTTTTCGTCAAATTACTCATTTGTTTTAACCCAAAACCTACATAAACGTTATAACTATAATACTTTTACATTATCCGGGGTTCGTACTTGGGATTTATGCACCCGATACCCGGTATGCGTTAAGCTTATTCATTTCATTCATTTATACGAAAACAAACTTGGTTAATACAATTTCAAATTGTTAAATTTATTGTCCATTAACCATAACTCACAACCGGGTATTTATGCTATTAATTCGCGCCTCCGATTCTTGATTAGCGTGCTTATGTACCATTCTACCCATACCCGGTTAAGGTACCGTATTCATTACTTACGCAACCCTTCCGGTATAGTAATAAAACCACATTTTGACCCATTACATCTACTAGGCGAAAATCATCGATTTAATACGAACCATCCTTATTTGTTCTTAATTATCATACTTAATTAACTAACACATAACTTTACGTAAACAACTAAGGAGTGATTACGGAAATCACTTACCTTATGCGTTCCTAATCGCATTCGCTTTCTTGCTTCCTCTTGACCCATTTGCCTTCCATGCTCATGCGATACCTATCCTTTCATGCCATCATGCCCATGACATTGTTAATATATATATATATATATATATGTTCATTCCATATCAACATCCATTTTAAATTCATAGTTATATTGACTTCTCTAAATCAATCATTCATCAACGTGCATAAGACACGGATCGACAATCACATTGTTCCATATTTATGAAATCTAATTCCTTATCATACATAGCACATAATTAGTTTAACATATATCATATGATTCCTCAATACCTTTCATTCATGTTCGTAAATCTAATCATGCCATTAACACATTCGTTGACTTTTCAGAAAGTCAACGGTCAAGCATACAAACTCTCAACTTAGTAACTTATGTCCATATTGATGTAGTAGGCCATGATATCGATACCATTTATATTTCATACTCATGTTTTAGAGCACATTAAATCACATGATCAATTTATCACACTACTCACATGTATAAACAATTCAATACCAACTAACGCTTTCATCATCCTATAATTGTCAACCACATTCAAGGTTAGTTCTTTAACACAATCTCAATGTCATTCTTTACTAATAAACCCACAAGCTACACATTTAGCGTATATCCACTTATAGATTACCATTGAACGGCTTGTCCGTCACATGAGGTACACCACACCATTCAAGTATAGGGTGCAAATTCCTAAAACATACTTTTTACCAAAATCATCTCGTTAACCAAATACCCATATGTACTTCATGAAAACATATATCTCATGCTACTTTCACTATCAAATACCTCATTATCACATTCTATTCCTAACTACCAAATTCTTGCATATATATTTCACCTTCTACTTCACCTAGTCATTTCATCAAACACTTGGCGTGCATACAAATTTTCAAGCATAATGTACAAGTATTATTCATACTTTTTCTTCCTAGTTCATGCTTTCAATCATCAACAATACAACATATCCAACAAATCACATACCATGTTCAACCTATCTAGCAAAGATTAATCACATACCACATAGCATATCAAGAATTTGAACAAAGATTGGACATGGGTGACATACCCATGTCGCCATCTTCACCACCAATGGTGGGTTCAACTTCCAAACATCAAATCACTCGAAATCATTCATAATCCAGGTTTTATTTGCTGATTCTAACACTTCCTCATGCTTAATTTCGTATGAAATCAAAGATATATCACATACCCATACTTGAAAGATCATTAAATCAAAAACTGTGACTTACCACATGATTCGCAAGTCTAGATGATCATGAATTAGGGCTCATGCATAGGATTTCGCCCTGATTTCCATTCCAATTTGTTGATTCTTGAGTTGTGAGGGTTTTTCTCCTTCCCCATCCTGGCTCAGATCGACACACACACACTGAAGTGTGTGTTTGTGCTTTTTAATTTATGTTTTTTTTAATAAATCATGTTTCCAATTAAACCCTTTTAACCCCTCATGTTTGAGTGTTTAGCTTTAAATAACTATAGTCTACCTTAAGCTAAGGTATCACTAACACTCTAACTAGGTTATTACTCCTAGTTATCATTTAACAAAATAAACGAACAATTACGCTTATATTTTTATTCTTAACGCACATACATATAAATAGCCTAGTTATTTTCATTTCATGCTATAACATAGAAGGCATGCTAGCAAATAATAAAATTCGGATTTTGGGGCGTTACAAGTCTACTCCCCTTAAATAAGGTTTCGTCCCCGAAACCTTTCTCATTTCCTCTTACACACACACACACATTTATGTTTGACTTAATAGTCACATCAAGAGTTCTAACATAATCATCAACAATTTAGCAGTTAGCATATTTCATTCAAACATTCATTATACTAGATGATTATTCATCTATAATCCTTTTACAACTTCTTATGTACATGCTATTACACATTCCATGTTTCATTCCTTAAGGTTACTTATTTTGCCTATCTTTGTAGTTTGACCTCTTAAGGTAAACTGACTTTTCTTACTTATCATAGATGCTTTGGGGTACACATTCGTACTTCCTTCCATTCATGCTTACTTATAAAGACATTCATTACATCCTTTTTATGTTTTAAATCCGTCCCACGGATTTAAATGTAACATCCGTACCATTCATTCCTTCTATGTTTGAATCCATCTAGCGGTTTCAAACATATCATTCGTACCTTTTCTTCCTTACATGTGTTTAACAAAAACTTAAAGTTTTACCTACCTTCAGCAACAAGATTTTAAAGTTAGTCATCTCAGTTGTCGAATCATAATTACTTCATTTTAGTTCCATCCATATATGAGCTTTCTTCTTTCTTACACATTCGACTACCCAAGTAATTGGGTTCGGCATAAACACTCTCAATGAGAGTTAAGCATACACATTCGACTACCCAAGTAATTGGGTTTGGCATAAACACTCTCAATGAGAGTTAAGCATACACATTCGACTACCCAAGTAATTGGGTTTGGCATAAACACTCTCAATGAGAGTTAAGCATACACATTCGACTACCCAAGTAATTGGGTTTGGCATAAACACTCTCAATGAGAGTTAAGCATACACATTCGACTACCCAAGTAATTGGGTTTTTCGCTTTTAACATAAATTCTTCTTTCTATCCGTATAACGGATTAAGCTTCTAGCATTCATTAGGGCATTCAAAGTCACCCGTTCAAAACGGATGGTAGCTTATTCTTGCTCGACTTGTTCGCTAGAACCGGTCGACTCGCATAGCTTATCATAACCTTCGTTAGCATAACCAAATCCGCAATGGGTTTGCTATTTCGCATTCTCTACAACATAGCGCCCACCTGCTACCCAGTTCTACCGGACATACCTGCAATAATTGCCACGGTCTCACGAACGTCATATGCTTCTTGCGTACTGGCCAGGTGCGCAATCCACACACTAGTTTCATGCCTTCGTGTAATCATCGCCTTATGCCCGAGAGATGGGTTTCAGTTTCATGCATATTTCTAAAACTTCCCCAAGACCACATCATTGTCTTTCGTTTAATAATTACTCTCCCAAGGAGACCCCTTCCTTTTTCTTTTGACATCGGTACTCATACATATTAGTATTGTGTACCTGGGGTTAATTTGCCTATTTGCACCTTCGCCCGCCTTAGTGTTCATCCTATTCTGCATTCACGGATCACCCTCTTCAAACTCTTAAGCTTACCTAGCACATAACATACTATTAGTTTCCTTCAAATACATAATCTAATACATACTTGCATTCGCTTTTGCATTTAGGCCTCGATCGAGTCTTGGATTGTACAGGTTCTTGGTCACGAGAGCACACCGGTTTGAGTTCAAGTATTCACCTCCTTTTACTTGATTCTCTCAAACCAGGGCTCTGATACCAACTTGTTACACCCTAATTCGTATTTGACAAAAAGTCGCAGCGGAAACTAGTGCCATAAAATTTCTTTCATTATTAATGTCCTGACTTACTTGAAAGTATGTTTTAATATGTATCTTTTACAAAAAAAAATCAAGTATAAGCCCTGATTACTAATAATACATATTCAGTTATTCCCGTACAATCTAGCTTGTGACTCGCTCTTCGAGCTCTATTCCTCGTGATAACCGCCCGTGATTCGTACAACCTGCACTCACCACATACATTCATCACATTAGTATACAATACATAAACAAAACTCAATACATGTACACTCTCCATTCAGCTTTCTCTCTAACTTTAAGCATATCATTAGCGTATCCATTCCCTTGTGAGTCTTCAATAATGTACCTGCGTAAATCTTCGTTTTCCAGGTACATGATTAATATCAGTAACACTTAACGTATCCAAGATAATACTTACATATACTCTTGCATACATCCATTCCTCAATACATACATGCCTACACTCATACGTGTCTTCATATATTCATAAATACACTTCTACATATGTACCTACATTCATACGTCTCTATATTCATGCCTACGATCACACGTACTCCCATACATACACAAATACACATTTGCATACATACATACATTTCTACGCCTTCACATATATACATACCATCATACGTATCTTCATATATGCATAAATACGCTTCTACATACGTACCTACATTCATACATCTCTACATTCATGCATACATATACATCTACATACGGACATACCTCTCCTACATCTTTACATCCACGCATATGCTCATGCATATCTTTATGCATACGTACATACACCTCTACATACATACGTACCCTTCCTACATCGTTACGTACATGCATACACTCGTACATATCTTTATACATGCATACATACACATCTACATACGTACATACTTTAACAAACACGTACTAGATCACGCGTACCTCTTACATAATCATACATTATTAACATGGGTCTTAGACTTAGCTTTATAGCCCAAAAACATCTAAGGAACCATCAAAATCATGTTTGGAAAGTCCACCGTAGTCCACGGATATCAAACCGAAGCCCACGGTACATAAATTAACTTAAATAACAAGATTTCAGCTTTTGGGACTTGGGAAGGCCGTCGCCGACGCCCCTAGGGCCGTCGGCGACGGGCCTTGCATTTACCCGTAGCCCAAAAACCCGTAGACAGGTGATTAACCCGTCAGCACAAAACTGATTTTCTAGAGCCCGTCGGCGACGCCCCCATGCCCGTCGGCGACGCCCTCTAGATTTTGCATTTTTCTGCAGCTCCGTTTCGTCGTCCGTACGCACTAAAACGCGCATAACTTTTGAACCGTTTACCCGTTTAACCTCCCGTTTCTTCCTACATTCTTGTAAATTCACATTCTATCATATGAACTTGAAATCCAACATCCGGTTTAAGGAAAATATTCACTTAAAGCTCTCGGCTTTATATACCCAATTTCACTTATTCGACCCGTTCATGTTTTCGACAAATTACTCATTTGTTTTAACCCAAAACCTACATAAACGTTATAACTATAATACTTTTACATTATCCGGGGTTCGTACTTGGGATTTATGCACCCGATACCCGGTATGCGTTAAGCTTATTCATTTCATTCATTTATACGAAAACAAACTTGGTTAATACAATTTCAAATTGTTAAATTTATTGTCCATTAACCATAACTCACAACCGGGTATTTATGCTATTAATTCGCGCCTCCGATTCTTGATTAGCGTGCTTATGTACCATTCTACCCATACCCGGTTAAGGTACCGTATTCATTACTTACGCAACCCTTCCGGTATAGTAATAAAACCACATTTTGACCCATTACATCTACTAGGCGAAAATCATCGATTTAATACGAACCATCCTTATTTGTTCTTAATTATCATACTTAATTAACTAACACATAACTTTACGTAAACAACTAAGGAGTGATTACGGAAATCACTTACCTTATGCGTTCCTAATCGCATTCGCTTTCTTGCTTCCTCTTGACCCATTTGCCTTCCATGCTCATGCGATACCTATCCTTTCATGCCATCATGCCCATGACATTGTTAATATATATATATATATATATATATATATATATATATATATATATATATATATATATATATATATATACATATATATATATATATATATATATATATATATGTTCATTCCATATCAACATCCATTTTAAATTCATAGTTATATTGACTTCTCTAAATCAATCATTCATCAACGTGCATAAGACACGGATCGACAATCACATTGTTCCATATTTATGAAATCTAATTCCTTATCATACATAGCACATAATTAGTTTAACATATATCATATGATTCCTCAATACCTTTCATTCATGTTCGTAAATCTAATCATGCCATTAACACATTCGTTGACTTTTCAGAAAGTCAACGGTCAAGCATACAAACTCTCAACTTAGTAACTTATGTCCATATTGATGTAGTAGGCCATGATATCGATACCATTTATATTTCATACTCATGTTTTAGAGCACATTAAATCACATGATCAATTTATCACACTACTCACATGTATAAACAATTCAATACCAACTAACGCTTTCATCATCCTATAATTGTCAACCACATTCAAGGTTAGTTCTTTAACACAATCTCAATGTCATTCTTTACTAATAAACCCACAAGCTACACATTTAGCGTATATCCACTTATAGATTACCATTGAACGGCTTGTCCGTCACATGAGGTACACCACACCATTCAAGTATAGGGTGCAAATTCCTAAAACATACTTTTTACCAAAATCATCTCGTTAACCAAATACCCATATGTACTTCATGAAAACATATATCTCATGCTACTTTCACTATCAAATACCTCATTATCACATTCTATTCCTAACTACCAAATTCTTGCATATATATTTCACCTTCTACTTCACCTAGTCATTTCATCAAACACTTGGCGTGCATACAAATTTTCAAGCATAATGTACAAGTATTATTCATACTTTTTCTTCCTAGTTCATGCTTTCAATCATCAACAATAAAACATATCCAACAAATCACATACCATGTTCAACCTATCTAGCAAAGATTAATCACATACCACATAGCATATCAAGAATTTGAACAAAGATTGGACATGGGTGACATACCCATGTCGCCATCTTCACCACCAATGGTGGGTTCAACTTCCAAACATCAAATCACTCGAAATCATTCATAATCCAGGTTTTATTTGCTGATTCTAACACTTCCTCATGCTTAATTTCGTATGAAATCAAAGATATATCACATACCCATACTTGAAAGATCATTAAATCAAAAACTGTGACTTACCACATGATTCGCAAGTCTAGATGATCATGAATTAGGGCTCATGCATAGGATTTCGCCCTGATTTCCATTCCAATTTGTTGATTCTTGAGTTGTGAGGGTTTTTCTCCTTCCCCATCCTGGCTCAGATCGACACACACACACTGAAGTGTGTGTTTGTGCTTTTTAATTTATGTTTTTTTTAATAAATCATGTTTCCAATTAAACCCTTTTAACCCCTCATGTTTGAGTGTTTAGCTTTAAATAACTATAGTCTACCTTAAGCTAAGGTATCACTAACACTCTAACTAGGTTATTACTCCTAGTTATCATTTAACAAAATAAACGAACAATTACGCTTATATTTTTATTCTTAACGCACATACATATAAATAACCTAGTTATTTTCATTTCATGCTATAACATAGAAGGCATGCTAGCAAATAATAAAATTCGGATTTTGGGGCGTTACAAGTGGACCCTTCCAAGACCCTACGTAAGATCCAAATCTAGGAGAATTCCCTAGACCTACCCTTTGACTCGTTCCAATCTTTTTATAGCTTTGTCCAATACCCGGGTAAACGACACTTCCCTTGTAACAGACCTATAACACGGGTTTGTGAATCGGCTCATTACTTGGGTCTAGGAGGCGTCCGTAGACCTTTCCAAGACCCTACGCAAATGTCGGATCTAAGAGAAATCCCTAGACCTATGCTTTGACTCGTTCCAGACTTTTTAGAGTTTTGCCCAATAACCGGGTACACGACACTTCCCTAATAACACACCTATAACACGGGTTTGTGAATCGGCTCATTACTTGGGTCTAGGAGGCGTCCGTAGACACTTCCAACCCCCTACGCAAATACCGGATCAAAGAGAAATCCATAGACCTACACTTTGACTCGTTCTAAACTTTTTATAGTTTTGCCCAATACACGGGTACACGTATCTTCCCTTATAACATACCTATAATGCGGGTTTGTGAATCTGCTCATTACTTGGGTCTATGAGGCGTCCGTAGGCCCTTTCAAGACCCTACGCAAATACCGGATCAAGGAGAAATCCATAGACCTACCCTTTGACTCGTTCCAAACTTTTTATAGTTCTGCCCAATACCCGGGTACACGACACTTCTCTTATAACAGACCTATAAAATGGGTTTGTGAATCAGCACATTACATGGGTCTAGGAGGCTTCCGAGGACCCTTCCAATACCCTACGCAATTACCTGATCGAAGGGAAATCCCCAAACCTACCCTTTGCTCGTTCCAAACTTTTTATAGTTTTGCCCAATACACGGGTACACGACTCTTCCCTTACAAAACACCTGTAACACGGTTTTGTGAATCGGCTCATTACCAATGTCTAGGAGGCGTCCGTAGACCCTTCCAAGACCCTACGCATGAACCGGATCGAGGAGAATTCTCAGGACCTGCCCTTTGACTCGTTCTAAACTTTTTATAGTTTTGCCCAATACCCGGGTACACGACACTTCCCTTATAATAGACCTATAACACGGGTTTGTGAATCGGCTCATTACTTGGGTCTAGGAGGTGTCCGTGGACCCTTCCAAGACCCTACGCAATTACCAGATCTAAGAGGAATTCAAAGACCTACCATTTGACTTGTTCCAAACTTTCTATAGTTTTACCCAATAGCCAGGTACACGACACTTCCCTTATAACAGACCTATAACACGGGTTTGGGAATCGGCTCATTACTTGGGTCTAGAAGGCGTCCGTGGACCCTTCCAAGACCCTACGCAAATACCGGATCTCAGAGAAATCCCTAGAACTACCCTTTACCTCGTTCCAAAATTTTTATAGTTTTGCCCAATACCCGGGTACACGACACTTCCCTTATAACAGACCTATAACACGAGTTCGTGGATCGGCTCATTACTTAGGTCTAGGAGGCATACGTGGACCCTTCCAAGACCCTACGCAAGAACCGGATGAGGTAGAATTCCCAAGACCTACCCTTTGACTCGTTTCAAAATATTTATAGTTTTGCCAATACCCGGGTACACGACACTTCCCTTATAACAGACCTATAACACGGGTTTGTGAATCGGCTCATTACTTGGGTCTAGAAAGCGTCCGTGGACCCTTCCAAGACCCTACGCAAATACCGGATATCAGAGAAATCCATACCCTTTGACTCGTTCAAAAATTTTTATAGTTTTGCCCAATACCCGTGTACACGACACTTCCCTTATAACAGACCTATAACACGTGTTCGTGGATCGGCTAATTACTTAGGTCTAGGAGGCATCCGTGGACCCTTCCAAGACCTTACGCAAGAACCGGATGAAGTAGAATTCCCAAGACCTACCCTTTGCCTCGTTCCAAAGTTTTTATAGTTTTGCCTATACCCGGGTACATGACACTTCACTTATAACAGACCTGTAACACGGGTTTGTGAATCGGCTCATTACTTGGGTCTAGAAGGCGTCCGTGGACCATTCCAAGACCCTACGCAAATACCGGATCTCAGAGAAATCCCTAGAACTACCCTTTGACTCGTTCCAAAATTTTTATAGTTTTGCCCAATACCCGGGTACACGACACTTCCCTTATAACAGACCTATAACACGGGTTCATGGATCGGCTCATTACTTAGGTCTAGGATGCATCCGTGGACCCTTCCAAGACCCTACGCAAGAACCGGATGAAGTAGAATTCCCAAGACCTACCCTTTGACTCGTTCCAAAATTTTTATAGTTTTGCCAATACCCGGGTACACGACACTTCCCTTATAACAGACCTATAACATGGGTTTGTGAATCGGCTCATTACTTGGGTCTAGAAGGCGTCCGTGGACCATTCCAAGACCCTACGCAAATACCGCATCTCAGAGAAATCCCTAGAACTACCCTTTGGCTCGTTCCAAAATTTTTATATTTTTGCCCAATACCCGGGTACACGACACTTCCCTTATAACAGACCTACAACACGGGTTCATGGATCAGCTCATTACTTAGGTCTAGGATGCATCCGTGGACCCTTCCAAGACCCTTCGCAAGAACCGGATGAAGTAGAATTCCCAAGACCTACCCTTTGACTCGTTCCAAAATTTTTATAGTTTTGCCAATACCCGGGTACACGACACTTCCCTTATAACAGACCTATAACACGGGTTTGTGAATCGGCTCATTACTTGGGTCTAGAAGGCGTCCGTGGACCATTACAAGACCCTACGCAAATACCGCATCTCAGAGAAATCCCTAGAACTACCTTTTGACTCGTTTCAAAATTTTTATATTTTTGCCCAATACCCGGGTACACGACACTTCACTTATAACAGACCTATAACACGGGTTCCTGGATCGGCTCATTACATAGGTCTAGGATGCATCCGTGGACCCTTCCAAGACCCTACGCAAGAACCGGATGAAGTAGAATTCCCAAGACCTACCCTTTGACTCGTTCCAAAATTTTTATAGTTTTGTCAATACCCGGGTACACGACACTTCCCTTATAACAGACCTATAACATGAGTTTGTGAATCGGCTCATTACTTGGGTCTAGAAGGCGTCCGTGGACCATTCCAAGACCCTACGCAAATACCGCATCTCAGAGAAATCCCTAGAACTACCCTTTGACTCGTTCCAAAATTTTTATAGTTTTGCCAATACCCGGGTACACGACACTTCCCTTATAACTGACCTATAACACGGGTTTGTGAATCGGCTCATTACTTGGGTCTAGAAGGCGTCCGTGGACCATTCCAAGACCCTACGCAAATACCGGATCTCAGAGAAATCCCTAGAATTACCCTTTGACTCGTTCCAAAATTTTTATAGTTTTGCCCAATACCCGGGTACACGACACTTCCCTTATAACAGACCTATAACACGGGTTCATGGATCGGCTCATTACTTAGGTCTAGGATGCATCCGTGGACCCTTCCAAGACCCTACGCAAGAACCGGATGAAGTAGAATTCCCAAGACCTACCCTTTGACTCGTTCCAAAATTTTTATAGTTTTGCCAATACCCGGGTACACGACACTTCCCTTATAACAGACCTATAACACGAGTTCGTGGATCGGCTCATTACTTAGGTCTAGGAGGCATACGTGGACCCTTCCAAGACCCTACGCAAGAACCGGATGAAGTAGAATTCCCAAGACCTACCCTTTAACTCGTTCCAAAATTTTTATAGTTTTGCCAATACCCGGGTATACGACACTTCCCTTATAACAGACCTATAACACGGGTTTGTGAATCGGCTCATTACTTGGGTCAAGAAGGCGTTCGTGGACCCTTCCAAAACCCTACGCAAATACCGGATCTCAGAGAAATCCCTAGAACTACCCTTTGACTCGTTCCAAAATTTTTATAGTTTTGCCCAATACCCGGGTACACGACACTTCCCTTATAACAGACCTATAACACGGGTTCATGGATCGGCTCATTACTTAGGTCTAGTTGGTATCCGTGGACCCTTCCAAGACCCTACGCAAGAACCGGATGAAGTAGAATTCCCAAGACCTACCCTTTGACTCGTTCCAAAATTTTTATAGTTTTTCCAATACTCGGGTACACGACACTTCCCTTATAACAGACCTATAACACGAGTTTGTGAATCGACTCATTAATTGGGTCCAGAAGGCGTCCGTGGACCATTCGAAGACCCTACGCAAATACCGGATCTCAGAGAAATCCCTAGAACTACCCTTTGACTCGTTCGAAAATTTTTATAGTTTTGCCCAATACCCGGGTACACGACACTTCCCTTATAACAGAACTATAACACGGGTTCATGGATCGGGTCATTACTTAGGTCTAGGAGGCATACGTGGACCCTTCCAAGACCCTACGCAAGAACCGGATGAAGTGGAATTCCCAAGACCTACCCTTTGACTCGTTCCAAAATTTTTATAGTTTTGCCTAATACCCGGGTACACGACACTTCCCTTATAACAGACCTATAACACGGGTTCATGGATCGGCTCATTACTTAGGTCTAGGAGGCATCCGTGGACCCTTCCAAGACCCTACGCAAGAACTGGATGAAGTATAATTCCCAAGACCTACCCTTTGACTCGTTACAAAATTTTTATAGTTTTGCCAATACCCGGGTACACGACACTTCCCTTATAACAAACCTATAACACTGGTTTGTGAATCGGCTCATTACTTGGGTTTAGAGGGCGTCCGTGGACCATTCCAAGATCCTACGCAAATACCGGATCTCAGAGAAATCCCAAGAACTACCCTTTGACTCGTTCCAAAACTTTTATAGTTTTGCCCAATACCCGGGTACACGACACTTCCCTTATAACAGACCTATAACACGGGTTCATGGATCGGCTCATTACTTAGGTCTAGTTGGTATCCGTGGACCCTTCCAAGACCCTACGCAAGAACCGGATGAAGTAGAATTCCCAAGACCTACCCTTTGACTCGTTCCAAAATTTTTATAGTTTTTCCAATACCCGGTACACGACACTTCCCTTATAACAGACCTATAACACGGGTTTGTGAATCGGCTCATTACTTGGGTCTAGAAGGCGTTCGTGGACCATTCCAAGACCCTACGCAAATACCGGATCTCAGAGAAATCCCTAGAACTACCCTTTGACTCGTTCGAAAATTTTTATAGTTTTGCCCAATACCCGGGTACACGACACTTCCCTTATAACAGACCTATAACATTGGTTCATGGATTGGCTCATTGCTTAGGTCTAGGAGGCATCCGTGGACCCTTCTAACACCCTACGCAAGAACCGGATGAAATAGAATTCCCAAGACCTTTGACTCGTTCCAAAATTTTTATAGTTTTGCCCAATACCCGGGTACACGACACTTCCCTTATAACAGGCCTATAACACGGGTTCATGTATTCCCTAAACCCTTCCAAGACCCTACGCAAGAACCGGATGAAGTATAATTCCCAAGACCTACCCTTTAACTCGTTCCAAAATTTTTATAGTTTTGCCCAATACCCGGGTACACGACACTTCCCTTATAACAGACCTATAACACGGGTTCATGGATCGGCTCATTACTTAGGTCTAGTTGGTATCCGTGGACCCTTCCAAGACCCTACGCAAGAACCGGATGAAGTAGAATTTCCAAGACCTACCTTTGACTCGTTCCAAAATTTTTATAGTTTTTCCAATACTCGGGTACACGACACTTCCCTTATAACAGACCTATAACACGGGTTTGTGAATCGGCTCATTACTTGGGTCTAGAAGGCGTCCGTGGACCATTCGAAGACCCTACGCAAATACCGGATCTCAGAGAAATCCGTAGAACTACCCTTTGACTCGTTCAAAATTTTTATAGTTTTGCCCAATACCCGGGTACACGACACTTCCCTTATAACAGAACTATAACACGGGTTCATGGATCGGCTCATTACTTAGGTCTAGGAGGCATACGTGGACCCTTCCAAGACCCTACGCAAGAACCGAATGAAGTGGAATTCCCAAGACCTACCCTTTGACTCGTTCCAAAATTTTTATAGTTTTGCCTAATACCCGGGTACACGACACTTCCCTTATAACAGACCTATAACACGGGTTCATGGATCGGCTCATTACTTAGGTCTAGGAGGCATCCGTGGACCCTTCCAAGACCCTACGCAAGAACTGGATGAAGTATAATTCCCAAGACCTACCCTTTGACTCGTCACAAAATTTTTATAGTTTTGCCAATACCCGGGTACACGACACTTCCCTTATAACAAACCTATAACACTGGTTTGTGAATCGGCTCATTACTTGGGTTTAGAGGGCGTCCGTGGACCATTCCAAGATCCTACGCAAATACCGGATCTCAGAGAAATCCCAAGAACTACCCTTTGACTCGTTCCAAAACTTTTATAGTTTTGCCCAATACCCGGGTACACGACACTTCCCTTATAACAGACCTATAACACGGGTTCATGGATCGGCTCATTACTTAGGTCTAGTTGGTATCCGTGGACCCTTCCAAGACCCTACACAAGAACCGGATGAAGTAGAATTCCCAAGACCTACCCTTTGACTCGTTCCAAAATTTTTATAGTTTTTCCAATACCCGGTACACGACACTTCCCTTATAACAGACCTATAACACGGGTTTGTGAATCGGCTCATTACTTGGGTCTAGAAGGCGTTCGTGGACCATTCCAAGACCCTACGTAAATACCGGATCTCAGAGAAATCCCTAGAACTACCCTTTGACTCGTTCGAAAATTTTTATAGTTTTGCCCAATACCCGGGTACACGACACTTCCCTTATAACAGACCTATGACATTGGTTCATGGATTGGCTCATTGCTTAGGTCTAGGAGGCATCCGTGGACCCTTCCAACACCCTACGCAAGAACCGGATGAAATAGAATTCCCAAGACCTTTGACTCGTTCCAAAATTTTTATAGTTTTGCCCAATACCCGGGTACACGACACTTCCCTTATAACAGACCTATAACACGGGTTCATGTATTCCCTAAACCCTTCCAAGACCCTACGCAAGAACCGGATGAAGTATAATTCCCAAGACCTACCCTTTAACTCGTTCCAAAATTTTTATAGTTTTGCCCAATACCCGGGTACACGACACTTCCCTTATAACAGACCTATAACACGGGTTCATGGATCGGCTCATTACTTAGGTCTAGTTGGTATCCGTGGACCCTTCCAAGACCCTACGCAAGAACCGGATGAAGTAGAATTTCCAAGACCTACCTTTGACTCGTTCCAAAATTTTTATAGTTTTTCCAATACTCGGGTACACGACACTTCCCTTATAACAGACCTATAACACGGGTTTGTGAATCGGCTCATTACTTGGGTCTAGAAGGCGTCTGTGGACCATTCGAATACCCTACGCAAATACCGGATCTCAGAGAAATCCCTAGAACTACCCTTTGACTCGTTCAAAAATTTTTATAGTTTTGCCCAATACCCGGGTACACGACACTTCCCTTATAACAGAACTATAACACGGGTTCATGGATCGGCTCATTACTTAGGTCTAGGAGGCATACGTGGACCCTTCCAAGACCCTACGCAAGAACCGAATGAAGTGGAATTCCCAAGACCTACCCTTTGACTCGTTCCAAAATTTTAATAGTTTTGCCTAATACCCGGGTACACGACACTTCCCTTATAACAGACCTATAACACGGGTTCATGGATCGGCTCATTACTTAGGTCTAGAAGGCATCCGTGGACCCTTCCAAGACCCTACGCAAGAACTGGATGAAGTATAATTCCCAAGACCTACCCTTTGACTCGTTACAAAATTTTTATAGTTTTGCCAATACCGGGTACAAGACACTTCCCATATAACAAACCTATAACACTGGTTTGTGACTCGGCTCATTACTTGGGTTTAGAGGGCGTCCGTGGACCATTCCAAGATCCTACGCAAATACCGGATCTTAGAGAAATCCCTAAAACTACCCTTTGACTCGTTCCAAATTTTTTATAGTTTTGCCCAATACCCGGGTACACGACACTTTCCTTATAACAGACCTATAACACGGGTTCATGGATCGACTCATTACTTAGGTCTAGGATGCATCCGTGGACCCTTCCTCTTGGAAGAACCGGATGAAGTAGTATTCCAAAGACCTACCCTTTGACTCGTTCCAAAATTTTTATAGTTTTGCCAATTCCCGGGTACACGACACTTCCCTTATAACAGGCCTATAACATGGGTTTGTGAATCGGCTCATTACTTGGGTCTAGAAGGCGTCCGTGGACCATTTCAAGACCCTACGCAAATACCACATCTTAGAGAAATCCCTAGAACTACCCTTTAACTCGTTCCAAAATTTTTATAGTTTTGCCAATACCCGGGTATACAACACTTCCCTTATAACAGACCTATAACACGGGTTTGTGAATCGGCTCATTACTTGGGTCTAGAAGGCGTTGATGGACCCTTCCAAGACCCTACGCAAATACCGTATCTCAGAGGAATCCCTAAAACTACCCTTTGACTCGTTCCAAAATTTTTATAGTTTTGCCAATACCCGGGTACACGACACTTCCCTTATAACAGACCTATAACACGAGTTCGTGGATCGGCTCATTACTTAGGTCTAGGAGGCATACGTGGACCCTTCCAAGACCCTACGCAAGAACTGGATGAAGTAGAATTCCCAAGACCTACCCTTTAACTCGTTCCAAAATTTAAATAGTTTTGCCAATACCCGGGTATACGACACTTACCTTATAACAGACCTATAACACGGGATTGTGAATCGGCTCATTACTTGGGTCAAGAAGGCGTTCGTGGACCCTTCCAAAACCCTACGCAAATACCGGATCTCAGAGAAATCCCTAGAATTACCCTTTAACTCGTTCCAAAATTTTTATAGTTTTGCCCAATACCCGGATACACGACACTTCCGTTATAACAGACCTATAACACGGGTTCATGGATCGGCTCATTACTTAATTCTAGTTGGTATCCGTGGACCCTTCCAAGACCCTACGCAAGAACCGGATGAAGTAGAATTCCCAAGACCTACCCTTTGACTCGTTCCAAAATTTTTATAGTTTTTCCAATACCCGAGTACACGACACTTCCCTTATAACAGGCCAATAACACGGGTTTGTGAATCGGCTCATTACTTGGGTCTAGAAGGCGTCCGTGGACCATTACAAGACCCTACGCAAATACCGGATCTCAGAGAAATCCCTAGAACTACCCTTTGACTCGTTCGAAAATTTTTATAGTTTTGCCCAATACCCGGGTACACGACACTTTCCTTATAACAGACCTATAACATTAGTTCATGTATCGGCTCATTGCTTAGGTCTAGGAGGCATCCGTGGACCCTTCCAAGACTCTACGCAAGAACCGGATGAAATAGAATTCCCAATACCTTTGACTCGTTCCAAAATTTTTATAGTTTTGCCCAATACCCGGGTACACGACACTTCCCTTATAACAGACCTATAACACGGGTTCATGTATTCCCTAAACCCTTCCAAGACCCTACGCAAGAACCGGATGAAGTATAATTCCCAAGTCCTACCCTTTAACTCGTTCCAAAATTTTTATAGTTTTGCCCAATACCCGGGTACACGACACTTCCCTTATAACAGACCTATAACACGGGTTCATGGATCGGCTCATTACTTAGGTCTAGTTGGTATCCGTGGACCCTCCCAAGACCCTACGCAAGAACCGGATGAAGTAGAATTCCCAAGACCTACCCTTTGACTCGTTCCAAAATTTTTATAGTTTTTCCAATACTCGGGTACACGACACTTCCCTTATAACAGACCTATAACACGGGTTTGTGAATCGGCTCATTAATTGGGTCCAGAAGGCGTCCGTAGACCATTCGAAGACCCTACGCAAATACCGGATCTCAGAGAAATCCCTAGAACTACCCTTTGACTCGTTCGAAAATTTTTATAGTTTTGCCCAATACCCGGGTACACGACACTTCCCTTATAACAGAACTATAACACGGGTTCATGGATCGGGTCATTACTTAGGTCTAGGAGGCATACGTGGACCCTTCCAAGACCCTACGCAAGAACCGGATGAAGTGGAATTCCCAAGACCTACCCTTTGACTCGTTCCAAAATTTTTATAGTTTTGCCTAATACCCGGGTACACGACACTTCCCTTATAAGAGACCTATAACACGGGTTCATGGATCGGCTCATTACTTAGGTCTAGGAGGCATCCGTGGACCCTTCCAAGACCCTACGCAAGAACTGGATGAAGTATAATTCCCAAGACCTACCCTTTGACTCGTTACAAAATTTTTATAGTTTTGCCAATACCCGGGTACACGACACTTCCCTTATAACAAACCTATAACACTGGTTTGTGAATCGGCTCATTACTTGGGTTTAGAGGGCGTCTGTGGACCATTCCAAGATCCTACGCAAATACCGGATCTCAGAGAAATCCCAAGAACTACCCTTTGACTCGTTCCAAAATTTTTATAGTTTTTCCCAATACCCGGGTACACGACACTTCCCTTATAACAGACCTATAACACGGTTTCATGGATCGGCTCATTACTTAGGTCTAGTTGGTATCCGTGGACCCTTCCAAGACCCTACGCAAGAACCGGATGAAGTAGAATTCCCAAGACCTACCCTTTGACTCGTTACAAAATTTTTATAGTTTCTCCAATACCCGGGTACACGACACTTCCCTTATAACAGACCTATAACACGGGTTTGTGAATCGGCTCATTACTTGGGTCTAGAAGGCGTCCGTGGACCATTCCAAGACCCTACGCAAATACCGGATCTCAGAGAAATCCCTAGAACTACCATTTGACTCGTTCCAAAATTTTTATAGTTTTGCCCAATACCCGGGTACACGACACTTCCCTTATAACAGACCTATAAAATTGGTTCATGGATTGGCTCATTGCTTAGGTCTAGGAGGCATCCGCGGACCCTTCCAACACCCTACGCAAGAACCGGATGAAATAGAATTCCCAAGACCTTTGACTCGTTCCAAAATTTTTATAGTTTTGCCCAATACCCGGGTACACGACACTTCCCTTATAACAGACCTATAACACGGGTTCATGTATTCCCTAAACCCTTCCAAGACCCTACGCAAGAACCGGATGAAGTATAATTCCCAAGACCTACCCTTTAACTCGTTACAAAATTTTTATAGTTTTGCCCAATACCCGGGTACACGACACTTCCCTTATAACAGACCTATAACATGGGTTCATGGATCGGCTCATTACTTAGGTCTAGTTGGTATCCGTGGACCCTTCCAAGACCCTACGCAAGAACCGGATGAAGTAGAATTCCCAAGACCTACCTTTGATTCATTCCAAAATTTTTATAGTTTTTCCAATACTCGGGTACACGACACTTCCCTTATAACAGACCTATAACACGAGTTTGTGAATCGGCTCATTACTTGGGTCTAGAAGGCGTCCGTGGACCATTCGAAGACCCTACGCAGATACCGGATCTCAGAGAAATCCGTAGAACTACCCTTTGACTCGTTCAAAAATTTTTATAGTTTTTCCCAATACCCGGGTACACGACACTTCCCTTATAACAGAACTATAACACTGGTTCATGGATCGGCTCATTACTTAGGTCTAGGAGGCATACGTGGACCCTTCCAAGACCCTACGCAAGAGCCGGATGAAGTGGAATTCCCAAGACCTACCCTTTGACTCGTTCCAAAATTTTTATAGTTTTGCTTAATACCCGGGTACACGACACTTCCCTTATAACAGACCTATAACACGGGTTCATGGATCGGCTCATTACATAGGTCTAGGAGGCAACCGTGGACCCTTCCAAGACCCTACGCAAGAACTGGATGAAGTATAATTCCCAAGACCTACCCTTTGACTCGTTAGAAAATTTTTATAGTTTTGCCAATACCGGGTACAAGACACTTCCCATATAACAAACCTATAACACTGGTTTGTGAATCGGCTCATTACTTGGGTTTAGAGGGCGTCCGTGGACCATTCCAAGATCCTACGCAAATACCGGATCTTAGAGAAATCCCTAAAACTACCCTTTGACTCGTTCCAAAATTTTTATAGTTTTGCCCAATACCCGGGTACACGACACTTTCCTTATAACAGACCTATAACACGGGTTCATGGATCGGCTCATTACTTAGGTCTAGGATGCATCCGTGGACCCTTCCTCTTGGAAGAACCGGATGAAGTAGTATTCCAAAGACCTACCCTTTGACTCGTTCCAAAATTTTTATAGTTTTGCCAATACCCGGGTACACGACACTTCCCTTATAACAGGCCTATAACATGGGTTTGTGAATCGGCTCATTACTTGGGTCTAGAAGGCGTCCGTGGACCATTTCAAGACCCTACGCAAATACCACATCTTAGAGAAATCCCTAGAACTACCCTTTAACTCGTTCCAAAATTTTTATAGTTTTGCCAATACCCGGGTATACAACACTTCCCTTATAACAGACCTATAACACGGGTTTGTGAATCGGCTCATTACTTGGGTCTAGAAGGCGTCCGTGGACCATTTCAAGACCCTACGCAAATACCACATCTTAGAGAAATCCCTAGAACTACCCTTTAACTCGTTCCAAAATTTTTATAGTTTTGCCAATACCCGGGTACATGACACTTCCCTTATAACAGACCTATAACATGGGTTTGTGAATCGGCTCATTACTTGGGTCTAGAAGGCGTCCGTGGACCATTTCAAGACCCTACACAAATACCGCATCTCAGAGAAATCCCTAGAACTACCCTTTGACTCGTTCCAAAGTTTTTATAGTTTTGCCCAATACCCGGGTACACGACACTTCCCTTATAACAGACCTATAACACGGGTTCATGGATCGGCTCATTACTTAGGTCTAGTTGGTATTCGTGGACCCTTCCAAGACCCTACGCAAGAACCGGATGAAGTAGAATTCCCAAGACCTACCCTTTGACTCGTTCCAAAATTTTTATAGTTTTTGCAATACCCGGGTACACGACACTCCCCTTATAACAGACCTATAACACGGGTTTGTTAATCGGCTCATTACTTGGGTCTAGAAGGCGTCCGTGGACCATTCCAAGACCCTACGCAAATACCGGATCTCAGAGAAATCCCTAGAACTACCCTTTGACTCGTTCGAAAATTTTTATAGTTTTGCCCAATACCCGGGTACACGACACTTCCCTTATAACAGACCTATAACATTGGTTCATGGATCGGCTCAATGCTTAGGTCTAGGAGGCATCCGTGGACCCTTCCAACACCCTACGTAAGAACCGGATGAAATAGAATTCCCAAGACCTTTGACTCGTTCCAAAATTTTTATAGTTTTGCCCAATACCCGGGTAAACGACACTTCACTTATAACAGACCTATAACACGGGTTCATGTATTCCCTAAACCCTTCCAAGACCCTACGCAAGAACCGGATGAAGTATAATTCCCAAGACCTACCCTTTAACTCGTTCCAAAATTTTTATAGTTTTGCCCAATACCCGGGTACACGACACTTCCCTTATAACAGACCTATAACACGGGTTAATGGATCGGCTCACTACTTAGTTCTAGTTGGTATCCGTGGACCCTTCCAAGACCCTACGCAAGAACCGGATGAAGTATAATTCCCAAGACCTACCCTTTGACTCGTTACAAAATTTTTATAGTTTTGCCAATACCCGGGTACACGACACTTCCCTTATAACTGACCTATAACACGGGTTTGTGAATCGGCTCATTACTTGGGTCTAGAAGGCGTCCATGGACCATTCCAAGATCCTACGCAAATACCGGATCTCAGAGAAATCCCTAGAACTACCTTTTGACTCGTTCCAAAATTTTTATAGTTTTGCCCAATACCCGGGTACACGACACTTTCCTTATAACAGACCTATAACACGGCTTCATGGATCGGCTCATTACTTAGGTCTAGGATGCATCCGTGGACCCTTCCAAGACCCTACGCAAGAACCGGATGAAGTAGTATTCCCAAGACCTACCCTTTTACTCGTTCCAAAATTTTTATAGTTTTGCCAATACCCGGGTACACGACACTTCCCTTATAACAGATCTATAACATGGGTTTGTGAGTCGGCTCATTACTTGGGTCTAGAAGGCGTCCGTGGACCATTTCAAGACCCTACGCAAATACCGCATCTCAGAGAAATCCCTAGAACTACCCTTTAACTCGTTCCAAAATTTTTATAGTTTTGCCAATACCCGGGTATACAACACTTCCCTTATAACAGACCTATAACACGGGTTTGTGAATCGGCTCATTACTTGCGTCTAGAAGGCGTTCGTGGACCCTTCCAAGACCCTACGCAAATATCGGATCTCAGAGAAATACCTAGAACTCCCCTTTGACTCGTTCCAAAATTTTTATAGTTTTGCCCAACACCCGGGTACACGACATTTCCCTTATAACAGACCTATAACACGGGTTTATGGATCGGCTCATTACTTAGGTCTAGGATGCATCCGTGGACCCTTCCAGGACCCTACGCAAGAACCGGATGAAATAGTATTCCCAAGACCTACCCTTTGACTCGTTACAAAAGTTTATAGTTTTGCCAATACCCGTGTACACGACACTTCCCTTATAACAGAACTATAACATGGGTTTGTGAATCGGCTCATTACTTGGGTCTAGAAGGCGTCCGTGGACCATTTCAAGACCCTATGCAAATACCGCATCTCAGAGAAATCCCTAAAACGACCCTTTAACTCGTTCCAAAATTTTTATAGTTTTGCCAATACCCGGGTATACAACACTTCCCTTATAACATACCTATAACACGGGTTTGTGAATCGGCTCATTATTTGTAAAACGTGATATGTTTAAACTGAAATGATTTACCCAATCATTTACCCAAACCAACCACCATGTAAATTGTTCATGTATAAATCAATTGTCAAGTGTTATTGAGTAAACCATGTCGAAATGTCTATGTTCAAAGTAAACCACCAAGTATGTATATCAATGTCAAAATGTTTATGTTTAATGTAGATCATGTAATGTGTACCCAAAATATATCTTGTATGGTAAGTGAGATGTATCAACTAAACCATATGTAAAATGCACAAAACAAGGTGTTGAAGTAAAACATGGCTTAAATCAACGTTATGTTTTGTGGAACAATGCATGCTCTACTGATATAAACATTTATGCGGCATTGTGAAATATGCATACATCCAAGCCTTGAGACTGTGGCGATAAACCCTTAAACAAATTAAAGGTTTATCTAAGTTATGTATATCGAATTCGGTCATTCCTTCCAATCCAAACAAACCCAGGATTTCAGGAACGGGAGTTGTCAATTCCTATGGTACCACTACCTACTAACGAACGGCGTAGCTAATGTTAATGAATGTATTGTTCCATGTTAAACAAATCAAATGTCATACCAAAACGAAGGCACGTGATGTAAACGATTGTACTAAGTATGCACACAATAGGCATAAATAACATGAAATGTAATGTGAAACAATGTACTAAGTACGCACACAATGGGCATACATAGCATGAAATGTAATGTAATGTAAAGCAATGTACTAAGTACGCACACAATGGGCATACATAGCATGAAATGTATTGTAAAGCAATGTACTAAGTACGCACACAATGGGCATACATAGCATGAAATGTAATATAAAGCAATGTACTAAGTACGCACACAATGGGCATACATAGCATGAAATGTATTGTAAAACAATGTACTAAGTACGCACACAATGGGCATACATAACATGAAATGTAATGTAATCATGTACTATAATGTACTAACGAACATAGCAGGTATATGATGTGAAAACATGGAAAGCATGAATGTAACAAGTAGGCACATGTGTTTCACCCCAAAATGTTTGGAAAACAGTAAAAGATGGGGTTCTATGTACTCACTTGAGATTGCTTTGAAGTTCTTGTATAATAACCAAACAATGCTAGAGATCACGGAATATCAAACGGCACCTAATAGGTAGCTATGTTAATATACCGGACCTAAATCGGAAGGATCAGATAGTATGCGGGTTCGTAAACCAAACGAGTATGGAGACTCGTGTAATATGGTTTAACAAAGCCTACATACTAAAATGAAACCTAACCTAAGTGCTTACGGCCCATTACGACCCGTTTAGGTAGCTTATGCTGCCTAACGCGTCGTTCGCGTAGAACGCGTTTGGAACGCCTAACATCGTGACCACCAGGTATAACCTCGGAAGGTTACAGCTATGGTCACCTAATGTGTTTGGTCGGATCCTAATGATCGACCAAATGGGCCGGGTTCGAAAGTATAAGCGATGGTTTAGATCGCTTACCTTACGACCCTATATAAGCACTATACTAAAAGTGACGAGCTAAGCATGTTAGAACATGCTTAACTAAGTTTAGAAAACAGGTTTGGCATCAAAACAAACGGCTTTGATGCTCACGAGTAGTTTGGTTACAAAATACGCAAGAATGCGCATTTTGGCCGAAAGTACGACTCGTCACTGAGCCTTGATAACGTGGTAATCAGTAGGTATAGTCGCCATGGACTATAACCATCGTGATCACGCTCACGTTATGAACTTCGTGTTGACCATAGGCTGGTCACGTGGAAAGTCAAACAAAACTTTGACTTTCAGACTCGAAAAGCGAATAAAAGAACGAAAGAACACTTACGAAGGGTCCCCGCAAGCTAATCTTGATCAAAGAGGTCAGGTATGAAGCAATGGTATCAACTTAGAGCATTTTGATCAGATTGTGTGAGTTTTACACCAAATGGGGGGGGGTATTTATAGGAAAAGTAAAGCCGTTAGGATCGTTTCTTGAATATCGTGCCACGATCCAAGCCTTACATTTGTCAAAATGTTGTAGTGCCTTAAAATGACCCTAATCCTTCAGTTTGTGAAAGGGCATTGCCCCTTTGGGGTGTTTGAAAGGCCAAGGCAAGTGGATCAAACATTGAATCTGGTCTGTATGTCTGACGCACCCCGCGTAAAGATTTGGACAACTCTTACGCGCCCCGCCTGAGAGTCACAGATCAGAATTTTCAGTTTTAGTCCCTGCACTTCAGAAACATGCAATTTGGCCCATTTTTGGCACGTTTAAGCCCCGTTAACCTCATTTCAAGGCTCTAAGATGAAGTTAAAGTGTAGGGGACTTGAAATATGCTAAAAAATATTCCGTATGTCGGTTCGTTTGGCCGAACGATCGCGATGTTCGGTTAATTACGACGGAATGCGCATAAGCGTGAAAAACGATCTAAATGACGCGACGAATGGATTTTTCTCATGCCAAAAACTAAGGCATAATATTATAATGCTTACATAAATTTTTGGACGTCCGGATGTATTCAGAACGTAAGTTATGCGCGAAAGTGGAAACTTATGCACTTTTTGACACTTTTAGCCCCTGAATGATCCAAAAGTTTGTTTTAGCATACCAAACCCCTCAAAGCCTATTTCTAAGCTATGTAAAGGATATTTATGGTATGTTTAACTTATGGACATGTTCCGGAATGTTTGTTACTGTTCAAATTGGCATACTTTCGCAGTTTGTCAAGTTTAGTCCCTGTAAGCGAATTAACATGTTTTTGCCATACCAAAGCCTTCAAAACTTATTTCTAAGTTATGTAAAGGTTATTTAAGGTATGTTGAGTATATGTGGGTGTTCCGGAGTATTTGTCGCATTAAACGGAGTATGTTCACGCACCAGTTTGCGTATAATTCTCCAGAAAGCGATGTAGAGTTTGAAATTGATCAAGAGTCAAAACATGAAGAATGTAAAACACAACCAAACAAACATTGGGATGAAATAACATTATTTTATTGATAATTGAACTGTTCACAATGATTACAAGCACAAATGTTACAGTCTCCCCTACTTGTGGAAATTTTGTCCCGAAATTTATTTAGAGGAAGCTCGTGGAAAAAGATGCGGATACTTTGCCTTCATTTGATCTTCGCGTTCCCAAGTAAACTCGGGTCCACGTTTAGATTCCCATCGAACCTTGACCAAAGGAATGCGCTTGCGTTTAAGCCACTTGACTTCACGTTCCATGATTTCCATCGGTTTCTCAACAAATTTTAGTGTTTTATCAACAGGAATTTCGTCAAGCGGTATGTGGAGGTTCTCATCAGCTAAACACCTTTTGAGATTGGACACGTGAAAGGTTGGATGAACATTTCCAAGTTCAGGAGGTAACTCAAGTCTGTAGGCTACCTTACCGATTCTTTCGACGATCTTGAATGGTCCAACGTATCTTGGTGCAAGTTTTCCTTTCTTTCCAAATCTGATCACACCTTTCCAAGGTGAGACCTTAAGTAATACGCGATCACTGACTTGAAAATCCAAGGGCTTACGTTTCAGGTCCGCGTAACTCTTTTGACGGCTTCTAGTTGTCTGAAGGTTATCACGAACTTTCTTAACCTTATCTGTTGTCTCTAAAATGAGGGCAGGTCCAGTAAGTTGAGCCTCGCCAATCTCATTCCAGCAGACTGGTGAACGACATTTTCGACCATAGAGAGCCTCGAAAGGAGCCATGTTGATGCTGGAGTGATAACTCTTGTTGTAGGAGAATTCAATCAATGGAAGATGTGAATCCCAACTACCACCAAAATCGATCACACAAGATCTAAGCATATCCTCCAGTGTCTGAATTGTTCTTTCAGATTGACCATCCATTTGCGGATGATAAGCTGTGCTCAGATTTAGTTGGAACCCCATAGCAGATTTCATGGTTCTCCAAAAATGAGAAGTGAAACGAGCATCTCTGTCAGAAATGATGTTCAAAGGAACACCATGTCGAGCTACAATTTCATCCACGTAGATTTGAGCAAGTTTGTCAGCCGAAAAATCCTCACGGATTGGCAAGAAATGCGCTGACTTGGTAAGACGATCAACGACTACCCAGATGGCATCGTGACCTTTCTTCGTGCGCGGGAGTTTAGTAATGAGATCCATAGTAATGTTTTCCCATTTCCAAACTGGGATCTCTGGTTGCTCCAATAATCTGGAAGGACGCTGATGTTCAGCCTTAACCTTAAGACAAGTAAGGCATTTGGATACGTATAAGGCAATGTCTTTCTTCATACCAAGCCACCAATACTGAATACGAAGATCCTTATACATCTTATCTGAGCCAAGACGAATAGAATAACGAGACTTATGGGCTTCATCCATAAGCAAGGTACGAAGATTATCTTGGCTTGGGACCCACAAACGGTCCATGAAATAATACGATCCATTGTCCTTCAGTTCAAGAGCAGGTGTTATGTGATAAGGAAATTCCTTATCCATCAAACCTTGTGAAACACAAGATTGTTGAGCCTGAGAAATACGGTCTTGGATATCGGATTGAGCTTGAATAACAGATTGGACACGAACACAATGAAGCTTAGTACGTTCCTTGCGACTCAAAGCATCGGCTACGACATTCGCCTTACCAGGATGGTAGTGAATTTCGCAGTCATAGTCGTTTAGAAGTTCAACCCAACGTCGTTGCCTCATGTTGAGCTCTTTCTGATTGAAGATATGCTGGAGACTTTTGTGGTCCGTGAAAACCACACATTTCGTACCGTACAAATAGTGTCTCCAAATCTTAAGAGCGAAGACAACTGCACCCAACTCAAGATCATGAGTGGTGTAGTTCTTCTCATGTATCTTCAACTGCCTTGATGCGTATGCTATGACTTTGTTTCTTTGCATCAGGACGCAGCCAAGACCTAATTTAGATGCGTCGCAATAAACGACGAAATCATCATTGCCCTCGGGCAAAGTTAGAACAGGTGCGTCGCAAAGTTTTTGTTTCAAAGTCAGAAACGCTTCCTCTTGCTTGAATCCCCAATCAAAGGGTTTGTTCTTCTGAGTTAGAGCAGTTAGAGGAACTGCAATCTTTGAGAAATTTTCTATGAAACGGCGGTAATAACCCGCTAGACCAAGAAAAGAACGAACTTCAGTAGGAGTAGTAGGTGTATCCCAATCCTTAATCGCACTGATCTTGGAGGGATCTAGATGAATACCTTGTTCGTTGACAATATGTCCCAAGAATTGAACCTCTTTAAGCCAGAATTCACACTTGCAGATGTTGCTCATGATCAGCTTGTGTCTTAGAATATATCAAAATGTCGTCAATAAAAACAATGACGAAATGATCCAAATAAGGTTTGCAGACCCTATTCATCAAGTCCATGAAAACAGCAGGAGCATTAGTCAAACCGAATGGCATGACTGTGAACTCGTAATGCCCGTAACGAGTACGGAACGCTGTCTTGGGAATATCTTCTTCATGCACACGCAGTTAATGATATCCTGATCGCAGATCAATCTTTGAAAAGTAAGAAGCGCCTTGCAATTGATCAAAGAGATCATCAATGCGAGGTAGGGGATATCGATTCTTGATGGTGAGTTTGTTAAGCTCACGATAATCGATACACATCCTAAAAGATCCATCCTTCTTCTTGACAAAAAGAACGGGAGCACCCCAAGGTGAAAAGCTAGGACGGATAAAACCTTTGTCAGAGAGCTCCTGAAGCTGCTTAGACAACTCTTGCATCTCAGATGGTGCAAGACGATATGGAGCTCTGGCAATGGGATTTGCACCAGGTATGAGATCAATGCGGAACTCGACTTGGCGTGCTGGAGGTAGACCAGGTAACTCTTCAGGGAAAACTTCAGAATAATCTCGAACGATAGGAATATCTGAATTAGACTTACCCTTGCCTTTATCTGCTGTAACATGTGCTAAGAAAGCCACATAGTTTTTCAGTAGATACTTTCGTGCTTTAAAACAAGACATGAGCTTGAGGCCACCAGACGGTTTCTCACCTTGAACCTGTAGGATCTCGCCTGTTGAAAGCGGCACACGAACAATCTTCTCAGAACAAACTATCTCTGCGCGATGCTTGGATAACCAATCCATACCCACAATGACGTCGAAGCTTCCAAGTTGCATAGGCGTGAGGTCAATAGGAAAAAGATGGTTGTTAAGGTTCAACTGGCAGTTGCAGAGAACAGAATCAAGAACAATGGGTTCACCGCTCGCCATTTCTACTGTCAAAGGTTTACCTAGTTTCGTTCTAGACACGCGAAGCATTGGCTCAAAAGACAATGACACAAAACTCTTGTCGGCACCCAAATCAAAAAGAACAGATGCAGGCTGATTATTAATAAAGAACGTACCGTTCACCACTTCATTGTCTGCTTGTGCCTCTTGAGCATTCATGTTGAAGACTCGCCCTCGAGCCTGAGCCTGATTCTGATTCTGGTTCTGGTTTGCTAGCCTTGGGCACCGGTTTCTGTAGTGGGTCAGATCCCCACAGTTATAACAAGCACCAGGTAGGTAGTTTGGTCATGCAGCCTGACCCTGTTGCTGAGCAGGAGGCTGAGCAACTTGTTGAGCAGGGTTCTGAACTGCGCGATTTTGAGCAAACCGACAAACATCGGCAAGATGACCTGACTTCCCACAGTTAGTACAGAAACGGCACTGATGTTGCAGCTGATGGTGGTTGTTGCATCTATTGCACAAAGGTACACTTCCTGAATAGGGCTTCTTTGCTGGAGGCTGTGCGGCTTGGTTGGGAGCTGCCTGGTTAGCTTGGGCACTGACAGCAAAATTTTGGGAAGCCTTACGCTTCCTTGACCCCCTTGCGGAACCATAATCCTTTCCCTTCTTGTTTTGACCTTTCTTGCCATCTTCCTTGTCAGACGACTGTTTCTTGTCCTTGTCACCCTTCCTGTGCAATTTATTCTTCCGAATCTGCGACTCAGTCAATGTCGCTGATAACTCGATCGCCTGACGGAGTGTGGTAGGGTTGCTACCAGTGATAATGTCTTGTACCGAGTCAGGAAGGCCGTTGATGTACCTTTCGATAGCCTTGTCGAGTGGGGCAACCATAGTCGGGCAAAGTAGACTCAGCTCCTCAAACCTATCAGTATATGCCCTGTGCTCGCCACTATCTTGCTTCAAATCATCAAACTCTTTCTCCAACGCTCGTTGTTCATGACGAGGACAAAATTCCCTCATCATAAGAGCTCTCAGTTCAGCCCACGTCTGTGCTAGAGCAACTTCTGCACCACTGTCTCTCATTACCCCATTCCACCATGTAAGAGCCCTCTTCTGAAACACGCACGAAGAAAACTCGACCTTGCGATTATCCGGACACTGCACGTGGCGAAAAGTATTCTCGATGCTCTCGAACCATTGAAGAAGCCCAGTTGCTCCCTCAGAACCACTAAACTTGAGTGGTTTAGCCGAGTTAAAGTTCTTGAAATTGCATGTACCATTGTTGTTGTTGTTGGCCTGGTTCCATTGAGCAAAGAGATTTGGGAATTGAGCAGCCATCTGCTGCGCAATAATTTCTGCCAGCTCGGCAGTCGCTATCTGGTGTTCACGTCGAGGAGGCATTCTAAAAGAGGAAAACATGAAAGGAAACGAGTGAGATGATTGGATGAAGAGAATGAGATGAAACAGAATCAACAAAAGGAAAGATGGTGGTTACGCATCACAAAGCAAACAAGCGACACGAAATGTATAGTCAAAGTAGATGGGTCAAAATAATGTATCGCGAAGACATGTTCGCCTATAAGTGAACACTCACCCCAAGAGTTCCCAGGTAAGAGTGACTGGTCCGATTATGTGGATTTGTACGAACACTCTAGCCTTAGACAGAAAACTCAGGGTACAGGCATTCACTCTTCCAGTTCGCACGTGTTCACACTATTAAAACCCGAAAACCTTGACGAGACTTTGGAAAATTCAAAGGGGTTCAAAACCTTATAACAGAGGGTTCAAAACCTTCTAACAGAGGGTTCAAAACCTAGTAATCAATCATCCTAGAACAGATGATTAATTTTCAAAGCGGATTCGGAATCGAAATTCTCGTTGCGGTTATCACCTAAGGATAGGTGAAGTATATGTTTTAAAATCTAAACACAAGATAACTTGTGTTAGGGTCCTAGAAAGTTATAGTCTAGGTCAAAGCATTACTAATAACCTAATTCCCTATAACCATTGGCTCTGATACCAACTCTTCTGTCACACCCCGGCCGCGTGTAACGTGCAACCGCGGCGGAAACGCCGGGGAGTGTTGTGGACATAATTAATTTGTTTCATAACCATGGAAATCAAAATTTCATTTTATTTATTAAACAAGCGTAATACATTGTCTTAAACAGGATAACAAAGAGTTCAAAATATAATTAAACTAGTCTATGTTCAGTTTTAGTCTCTAAGGCACAGGTCCGCCCTAGTGTCACCATTGTCATCCTACACGATAGCTCCTGAAAACACATGTGAAAGTAGGTACGTCAGCATAAAAATGCCTGTGAGATACATAGGTTTTGTGAAAATGGGATTCATGAATTGAGTTTAAAGAAAACATTCAATAACAGTCAATCATGAACCTTGTAAATTGTTTCGTTTTGTAAATCATGTGAAGACGATAAGATCAAATGATATGTATAAATAAAATGTAAGGTTAAATGAATAACCTAGGGAAATGAGTTTGTATAAGATAAGTTGTTTGTAAAATAATGGCTGGTGTAAGATATGTTATTTGTGTAAAACGTGATATGTTTAAACTGAAATGATTTACCCAATCATTTACCCAAACCAACCACCATGTAAATTGTTCATGTATAAATCAATTGTCAAGTGTTATTGTGTAAACCATGTCGAAATGTCTATGTTCAATGTAAACCACCAAGTATGTATATCAATGTCAAAATGTTTATGTTTAATGTAGATCATGTAATGTGTACCCAAAATATATCTTGTATGGTAAGTGAGATGTATCAACTATACCATATGTAAAATGCACAAAACAAGGTGTTGAAGTAAAACATGGCTTAAATCAACGCTATGTTTTGTGGAACAATGCATGCTCTACGGATATAAACATTTATGCGGTATTGTGAAATATGCATACATCCAAGCCTTGAGACTGTGGCGATAAACCCTTAAACAAATTAAAGGTTTATCTAAGTTATGTATATCGAATTCGGTCATTCCTTCCAATCCAAACAAACCCAAGATTTCAGGAACGGGAGTTGTCAATTCCTATGGTACCACTACCTACTAACGAACGGCGTAGCTAATGTTAATGAATGTATTGTTCCATGTTAAACAAACCAAATGTCATACCAAAACGAAGGCACGTGATGTAAACGATTGTACTAAGTATGCACACAATGGCATAAATAGCATGAAATGTAATGTGAAACAATGTACTAAGTACGCACACAATGGGCATACATAGCATGAAATGTAATGTAAAGCAATGTATCAAGTACGCACACAGTGGGCATACATAGCATGAAATGTATTGTAAAGCAATGTACTAAGTACGCACACAATGGGCATACATAGCATGAAATGTAATATAAAGCAATGTACTAAGTACGCACACAATGGGCATACATAGCATGAAATGTATTGTAAAACAATGTACTAAGTACGCACACAATGGGCATACATAGCATGAAATGTAATGTAATCATGTACTATAATGTACTAACGAACATAGCAGGTATATGATGTGAAAACATGGAAAGCATGAAAGTAACAAGTAGGCATATATGTTTCACCCCAAAATGTTTGGAAAACAGTAAAAGATGGGGTTCTATGTACTCACCTGAGATTGCTTTGAAGTTCTTGTATAATAACCAAACAATGCTAGAGATCATGGAATACCAAACGGCACCTAATAGGTAGCTATGTTAATATACCGGACCTAAATCGGAAGGATCGGATAGTATGCGGGTTCGTAAACCAAATGAGTATGGAGACTCGTGTAATATGGTTTAACAAAGCCTACATACTAAAATGAAACCTAACCTAAGTGCTTACGGCCCATTACGACCCGTTTAGGTAGCTTATGCTACCTAACGCGTCGTTCGCGTAGAACGCGTTTGGAACGCCTAACATCGTGACCACCAGGTATAACCTCGGAAGGTTACACCTATGGTCACCTAATGTGTTTGGTCGGATCCTAATGATCGACCAAATGGGTCGGGTTCGAAAGTATAAGCGATGGTTTAGATCGCTTACCTTACGACCCTATATAAGCACTATACTAAAAGTGACGAGCTAAGCATGTTAGGACATGCTTAACTAAGTTTAGAAAACAGGTTTGGCATCAAAACAAACGGCTTTGATGCTCAAGAGTAGTTTGGTTACAAAATACGCAAGAATGCGCATTTTGGCCGAAACTACGACTCGTCACTGAGCCTTGATAACGTGGTAATCAGTAGGTATAGTCGCCATGGACTATAACCATCGTGATCACGCTCATGTTATGAACTTTGTGTTGACCATAGGCTGGTCACACGGAAAGTCAAACAAAACTTTGACTTTCGGACTCGAAAAGCGAATAAAAGAACGAAAGAACACTTACGAAGGGTCCCCGCAAGCTAATCTTGATCAAAGAGCTCAGGTATGAAGCAATGGCATCAACTTAGAGCATTTTGATCAGATTGTGTGAGTTTTACACCAAATGGGGGGGGGTATTTATAGGAAAAGTAAAGCCGTTAGGATCGTTTCTTGAATATCGTGCCACGATCCAAGCCTTACATTTGTCAAAATATTGTGGTGCCTTAAAATGACCCTAATCCTTCAGTTTGTGAAAGGGCATTGCCCCTTTGGGGTGTTTGAAAGGCCAAGGCAAGTGGATCAAACATTGAATCTGTTCTGTATGTCTGACGCGCCCCGCGTAAAGATTTGGACAACTCTTACGCGCCCCGCCTGAGGGTCACAGATCAGAATTTTCAGTTTTAGTCCCTGCACTTCAGAAACATGCAATTTGGCCCATTTTTGGCACGTTTAAGCCCCGTTAACCTCATTTCAAGGCTCTAAGATGAAGTTAAAGTGTAGGGGACTTGAAATATGCTCAAAAATATTCCGGATGTCGGTTCGTTTGGCCGAACGATCGCGATGTTCGGTTAATTACGACGGAATGCGTATAAGCGCGAAAAACGATCTAAATGACGCGACAAATGGATTTTTCTCATGCCAAACACTAAGGCATAATATTATAATGCTTACATAAATTTTTGGATGTCCGGATGTATTCAGAACGTAAGTTATGCACGAAAGTGCAAACTTATGCACTTTTTGACACTTTTAGCCCCTGAATGATCCAAAAGTTTGTTTTAGCATACCAAACCCCTCAAAGCCTATTTCTAAGCTATGTAAAGGATATTTATGGTATGTTTAACTTATGGCCATGTTCAGAAATGTTTGTTATTGTTCAAATTGGCATACTTTCGCAGTTTGTCAAGTTTAGTCCCTATAAGCGAATTAACATGTTTTTGCCATACCAAAGCCTTCAAAACTTATTTCTAAGTTATGTAAAGGTTATTTAAGGTATGTTGAGTATATGTGGGGTGTTCCGGAGTATTTGTCGCATTAAACGGAGTACGTTCACACACCAGTTTGCGTATAATTCTCCAGAAAGCGATGTAGAGTTTGAAATTGATCAAGAGTCAAAACATGAAGAATGTAAAACACAACCAAAAAAACGTTGGGATGAAATAACATTGTTTTATTGATAATTGAACTGTTCACAATGATTACAAGCACAAATGTTACAGATCGACACCTGGCTTTCTGTATAGAAGCTCCCCGTTGCGTCGAGCTCGTCTTCACACTCCCCCTTAGACTCGGCTATCGGGATCGTAATCTGGTACACCATCTGCAATCCTCAAACATTTATAAGTAAAAGCATTATGAACATCCAGGATTGATGACCTGCCTCTCACAACATATGCTAAAATATTTTTACAGTGAAAGCATTTTCAGTTATCCAGGAATCGTAACCTGGCTCTTTTAAACTTTTAAATCAAGATCCTGGCTCTATTGTATAAAAATATGAATATTTCCAGGATTAACTTGATTTCACTCCCCCTATCAACAAACTTCATAGATTTGATGATTTAAGAATCCAACATCAAAACCTATCTCTTTACAGCAGATTTTAACATTTTAAGCAACCAACTCCCTCACAGTTAATCATCCAAGTCCAAATTAATGACCTTGGAGATTGTAGGTCCCCTTGTTGTATGGATCTTCACAGAATTGTCAATCCAATCAAGAGTTCGGAATCCTCTTGATCAGAATATCACAGAATGAGTAGAAACAGAAAATCAGCAATTCATAATCAAACCGGGTTTTTTATTGATTATCAATCTCACGAATTACAATCAATCAAAAGCCTTCAATTTCGTCCAAGCTGTATAGGCTCTAACGAATTATCTTTAGCAACTGTTTTTGGCTGATTAACCTAAACCCTAAAGCATAGCCTTGTTTATATAACACAAGGTTTGCTACTTGGGCTAGGTTAAAACCTCATGGACTGCGAATTGGTGTAAGCCCAATTCGCCCCATACACTCAATATGTGTGGGTTTGGTTAGCCCAAACATTACAACTAACTATTACAAAGCCAAACCCGCTAACCGTTTATCGTTTAACTAATTACAAGATATCTAAAGACCAAATCTAAGTTGTTGTCACAAATATGCACCAACAGAGATATCATAAACTGTTTTTGAATTTTGATTTTTAAAATTTCAAGTTTCAAATTAATGAGCTTGTTTATTTTCATAAACACGATCAGCATACTTAGATTAACTCAGCATTCAGACATCGGTTGTCGAAAATAAAACAGAAATCAAAATCTTTTTGTAGTTTTCTGAAATATAAAGTAGTAAAGAAATATTTACAGACAATATTTTTGTTTGAATTCGCATCAGAGGATCATATCAGTTTATGACAAATCACTAGCACCGTTGAGCTTCAAACACTTTAAGTTCTAAACAATTCACTTAGATTGTTAGTATACTGATCCACTTAAATTTTCACACAAAGTTCAACTGATTCGAGATACGATTTAGTGTTTTAAGGACTTAAACTTATTCACGTATCCCACCTCAGAATATACTCCCGTATCAAAATTCCCTAGATTCAATCTTACAGGTGAGTATACCAATTTGATATCTGTAATCTGGGTTAGTGCGAGACCTTGAGAGCTCAGGTATGAACTTCTATTCAGTCAAAGAGATGAAGGCTCGACTTTAGGTGTGTTCCCTTTAGGGAATCTTTTCTTCAACTGCAATTGATTCATATCTTTCGATATTTTTCAATTTTTGTGCAGAGGGTAAGCTTTTTAAAGCGCGTAAAGTATTATACGAGGTCTAGGCTATTGCTTCCGCAATATCAGAAGACCAGGTATAATACCCCAGATATCAAACAGTATAAAGACCTAGTATCTCAGAATCAGGCAATCTCTCAAACAAGATTTCGGGGGTTACCCATATATCCGAGAGATGTTCCCCATGAGATAAGTAGGTATTTGATATTTAGGTTTATATCTCAAAAACAATCTACTAAGCATGTAAAAACCTACTAGCATATCATCAGTGAGACCGTCTATGATATTAAAACATTTCATTTCTTTAGCGTACTGTGATTGTCTACTGATGTACTATCATTTCCTCTTTTTACACAAAAACTCAATTTTGAAATTTATCATGTTTTTTGCTTTTTCAAATTTTCTAATGTTTTTGGATTTTATGAAATTTTCTTACTCCCCCTAAAATTCAAACATTTAAAGAAAATTTGACAACCCGATGCTGATAGCTTTGTCTCGCCATCCATTTTCTACTTCTCACGCACCGATTTGCAGAAAATATAACGTACCCCCATGATTTACAACACATTGATATTTTACAGTTTGAAAACCGTTTTTGAATCTTGTGAAACTAATCATGTTTGTTCCGCCGTGAGGGTTTCGGCATATTCAAGCAACATATATTTGAATTTTTTTTTCAAAATATAAAAACAAACATATTTTTTATTTTTCAAATTTTTGACAAAATAAAAACATATTTTTGGTTTTTAAATTTTTAGGGTTTTTGAAATATGGTTTATTTTATGTACAAAACAAACTAACTCCCTGTTTCTTAGTGGTAGGGACCAGCAGTCTTCTCCTCCAATGCCAGACTGCTCCGATACTCCTTTAGATGACATTCAAATTTCTTCGAGAGCACCTGCACATATACACAACTTAATTATTTGAACAATTCAGCCCAGGTCTGTTTGACCTTAGGCATTTCAACACAAAATTCATTCAATGATGGAAAATCTTTGTCATTTTGTACAAAAACTTTTTCATCTTTGACTTCAACTTTTTCATCATTCACAGAAGTCACTTGTTTCTTAACCACCCAGTTTTGTCCTTTTGAAGCAATTCTTTTGTAAAATCGTGACTCGTTTTGATTATTTTGATTTTGTTCAAAAACTTTTGATTTCCAAAACTGGTTTGGTTTTGTCATATCAACCGTTGTTTGCCAACTTTATGTGGTTCTGAATCTGGGTGTGTGACAATTCCAGGTTTGTCTTGAATCAAACCTAGTCTGGTTTGATTTCCAAGTTGGATTCGAATCAAACTTGTTTGTGTTGTATCTCCAAGTTTGTTTGGAATCAAATCTGGTAGATTTTGTTTCACATCCTCACATTTATGTTTTTCAACATCAACAGGCTTTGGGTTTGCACACTTACGTGCAAGATGTCCAGTTTGATCACATTTAAAACAAGTTTTCCTCAAAACATCTTTAGCCTGTTGTTGTTGCTTTTTCTGAGCATAGAACTCTTTATTAGACTGTCCTCTAAATTGAAGTTCTTTCTCTTCTTTCGAACTTTCCATGAACGAAATTCATTTTCTTTTGAAAACTTTGCTTTTCAAACCTTTTATCTTGATTTTTTTCCTTTTATAGCCCAACCCTGCCTTCATATTCTGAATCAGGTTTGTTATAAAAAATTTTCAAACCAGGTATGTTATAAAAAATTTTCTTGCTCTTTCCAGCAAATTTTGAAATTTCTGACTTTTCGATCTCAACCAGTTTAAACACTTTGTCAATTTTATCTGCAATCACATTCTGAATCGGGTCCTCGTTATCTGAGAAGAGTTTGTCCAATCCAATCATGGTATAAGCCAATCCTTTTGGATCAACATTCATAACTTTCTCAGACTTTGAATGTTTAAGATATCCATCATGAAAATTTCCCTCATTTTCTTCCTATGATTCAGACTTACCTTTGGTAGACTCATCTTTCAAAACGCTTTCAACAACCTTGCTTACCACCTCTGAATCATCAGATTTGGCGTAAGTCACATCGATACTTTTAGGTAATTGATCGACTATATTCAGACCTTTTGCCACCTTTTCCTCATCATAAAAAGTATAGTTATCTATCAATGGTGGTGGTACCTGGTGATATTCTGAACCAATACCTTTTTTATTCTTGTCAGTATCTTTGTCATCTGGTGTGATGTTGAAAATGCGTTCGAGAATGTACGAAGAATTATGATAACTTTGAAGTTTTTTAACAATCTTTTCTTTTTCAACCAGAACTTGTTTGAGATTAGCAACTTCATCAACACATTTGTTTAATTCAAGTTGCTTTTTTTTAAACTTTTTCTCATAAAGTTCCTTTGTTGTTAAAGTTTCAGACAATCTTTCATCAAAATATTTGACTTGTTTCTTCAAAGTATCATAAGCTTCGTGTGCTCTCTGACTTGACCATTGCAGTTTATCATACTCTTTTTGAAAATCTTGAAACTTATTATCTTTTTCAACACAACCTTTACATTTTGTTGTACACATTTGTCTTAAATTTCATTTTCCTTCTCAAAATCTTGACATTTCAGTGTCAGCTTTTCAATCTTTTGTTTCAAAATTTCTTCATTTTCAAGCATTTCTTTACATTTTATTTTAAAAGCCATTTCAATTTTATTTATTTCGATTTCTTTTAATTTTATCTTTTCATGTTTTTCAGTACAGACTTTGCACATTTCTATGCAATTCCTGCATTTGTTTTCATTTTTATCAGCAGTTTCAACATTCAACAATTCAGAAGATTCATTTATCTCAGCTTCTTTCAGCACCTGTGATTCTTCTGTTTTCTCCTTCTGATCTTCTTCTTTCTTCTGTTCTTCCTTATCAGCATCCTCTGCCGTTCTCTTCACCTCCTCTATCAGCTTTTTCAGCTCATCTTCTTTTCTCTTTTTCATTTCTACCACCTTTGGTAGGCTTGCTTCAAAAATTTCTTTCACTTTGTTCATCAGATCAGCTTCATAACCTTTTTCAGATAACCTTCTTGTATGATAAGTATCCTAATCTGGAAAAAGATTTGTTACTGCATCAAAATCCACGTTAGAAAGATCAACCTCTAGATTACCCTGTGGATCCATATAACATTCCAATTCAGCATTCCATCTTTTGGCTTTCTTAGCTTCTTTGAATGGTTCATTCAATTTTCTAATCTCATATCTCGCGCTATCTCTTTTCCACAGTTTATCTAGAACACTAACTCTTGACATTTTCAATCTACTTCTTGATATTCGCACCTCGTAAATCACCTTGAATCACCTGCAAACGATCAAACAAACGATCAGTTTAAACGAACTGAATATGTGAACGTGTGTGACGGTGGAATTGATCTAGGACTCGTGTAGAAGATTCATGGACACGTTTCAATGTTATTCGAGTGAAATTACTGAATGAATTGGGCTTTTCACACAAAACAACTTCTTAACCAGAACAATCTTGGGCCGTAAACTTTATCACAAATATTTATCTAAAAATTTGGACCTCAAAACAAATGCAATGTTTCAAGATATGTGTGTCCCCCAAAAATTGATGATATTTATCAATCAACAATTCACGTGATCAAGTCTGACAACATATATTTCTCATTGGGCCGATGAAGTGTATTGGGCTTCACAAACATGCAGATCTCATATTTATTGAACACACATGGGCCGTCAATATGAAGTCAAACCAATTCACGTGATATATAAAGTGTCCAACAATTCTGATTGCAATTAAGAGTTCACGTACTGCTGATAAAGTTGACTGACTAAAGCTTTTAAACAGGTTTGACCAAGTGACCCGATCGAGTGGGTCAACAAAGTCAATATCTTTAATGAATTGAAGTGAATCGGGTGAGATGTAACTCGATCGGGTGAGATGTAACTCAATCGGGTGGGAGGTAGCTCGATCGGGTGGGACCTGAAAAACAACGAATCAATTTGATTAGAATCGGGTGGCCGTTTGACTATTTGACCTCAACAATAAGATGCAAACTGACAACATCTTTGATTCATGTAAAAATCTAATATCTTCAATTAAAGTGGCCGACAATCAACTCTGAATTCTACATGCTTATTTGACCATTTCAATTGTTGTGATTATATCAAAACTATGGTAGACAACCACTTCATTTAGTCAACATTCATATGCATACAAAATTAATGGCTGACAATCCTTTTAATTCATCACATATATCAACAATTCTGACTTTATACAAGATCACATATAACCATTTAATGACTTGGCCGACTTGATCACGTGGGCTGACACAGGTTAATTAATGAATTGATAACCTTGTTGTTTTGACAAAAAAAATGTTTAAACGAGTTTGACCACGTGGCTCGATCGGGTGAGATTGTTGAATCGGATTACCGCCCGATCGGGTGGTACTCCGATCGGGTAGCAGTCAACAAAGTCAACTATTAAATGAAATGCAATAGAACATGTGAGACAATGGATCGGATTACCGCCCGATCGGGTGGTGATCCGATCAGGTGACATCTCCTTGAGAACTTTCAGCAACAGTTAACATACTCAACAACTTTTTCGAACAGAAAATTTGAAATTTCTCTTAAACGACCAAGAATTAAGGTCTGAAAATTTGAAGGCTTGTAGATCAAGTATTTTCGCATAACATATCCAAAAATCAGCAATTTTTAACCGTAAAAACTCGTTTAATTTTGAGTTTTCCAGTTAGAAACGTGAAGAGATGAAAAGATGAAGAAATTGAGCAAATTTGATGCGTTTTTTGATCTGAATCGGATGAATTCTTGTGCGAAACTGTATGTTTGATCCGTACAATCAAGCTCCTGCTCTGATACCACTTGTAGGACCAGTTTCCGACTCCGAAACGATTACGAACCGAACGAGTGACGTGCGGAATCCGAACACGAACGCGACCGAACACAAGAACGTACAATTAACGTGATTCTATTGAACAATATGACGAGTACAAGCACCACGAATCACCTTTCTCTCTCTAGTTTCTCTCTCTAGACTTCAAATTCTAAAATCACCAAATGAGCTCCAAACTAGCAAAAGTTTTCAAATGAAACCTTAAAGCTCCTATTTATAGGCACAAGACATAAGGATTTCTCCTTATTTACAAGATTGCCACCTTGCCCATTTTCCCTACTTAAAACACAATAAAGCTCTAGATTTCTTCAGTGTTTTGCTATGATTCTGATTGACGGAGACGATAGACATACTGCACTAACACCGTGGACCCTTCCAAGACCCTACGCAAATAACAGATCTAAGAGAAATCCCTAAACCTACCCTTTGCTCATTCCAAACTTTGTATAGTTTTGCCCAATACCCCAGTACACGGCATTTCCCTTATAACAGACCTATAACATGGGTTTGTGAATCGGCTCAATACTTGGATCTAGGAGGCGTCCGTGGACCCTTCCAAGACCCTATGCAATTACCAGATCTAAGAGGAATCCCAAGACCTACCATTTGAGTTGTTCTAAACTTTCTATAGTTTTACCCAATTGCCGGGTAAACGACACTTCCCTTATAACAGACCTATAACACGGGTTTGTGAATCAGCTCATTACCGAGGTCTAGGAGGTGTCCGTGGACCCTTCCAAGACCCTACGCAAGAACCGGATTGAGGAGAATTCTCAAAACCTGCCCTTTGACTCGTTCCAAACTTTTTATAGTTTTACCCAATACCCGGGTACACAACACTTCCCTTATAACAGACCTATTACACGGGTTCGTGGATCGGCTCATTACATGGGTCTAGGAGGCGTCCGTGGACCCTTACAAGACCCTACGCAAGAACCGAATAGAGGAGAATTCCCAAGACCTACCCTTTGATTCGTTCCAAACTTTTTATAGTTTTGTCCAATACTCGGGTAAACATCACTTCCCTTATAACAGACGTATAACACGGGTTTGTGAATCGGCTCATTACTTGGGTCCAGGAGGCGTCCGTAGGCCTTTCCAAGACCCTACACAAATGTCGGATCTAAGAGAAATCCCTAGACCTACGCTTTGACTTGTTCCAAACTTTTCAAAGTTTTGCCCAATACACGGGTACACGACACTTCCCTAATAACAGACCTATAACACGGGTTTATGAATCGGCTCATTACTTGGGTCTAGGAGGCGTCCGTAGACACTTCCAACCCCCTATGCAAATACCGGATAAAAGAGAAATCCATAGACATACCCTTTGATTTGTTCTAAACTTTTTATAGTTTTGCCCAACACCCGGGTACACGAATCTTCCCTTATAACATACCTATAACGTGGGTTTGTGAATCGGCTCATTACTTGGGTCTAGGAGGCGTCCGTAGGCAATTCCAAGACCCTACGCAAATACCGGATCAAAGAGAAATTCATACACTTACCCTTTGACTCGTTCCAAACTTTTTATAGTTCTGCCCAATACCCGGGTACACGATACTTCCTTTATAACAGACCTATAAAATGGGTTTGTGAATCAGCACATTACATGGGTCTAGGAGACTTCCGTGGACCCTTCCAAGACCCTACGCAAATACCTGCTCGAAGAGAAATCCCTAAACCTACCCTTTGCTTGTTCCAAACTTTTTATAGTTTTGCCCAATACCCGGGTACACGACTCTTCTATTACAAAACACCTGTAACACGGGTTTGTGAATCGGCTCATTACCGATGTCTAGGAGGCGTCCGTGGACCCTTCCAAGACCCTATGTAAGAACCGGATTGAGGAGAATTCTCAGGACCTGCTCTTTGACTCGTTCGAAACTTTTTATAGTTTTGCCCAATACCCGAGTACACGACACTTCCCTTATAATAGACCTATAACATGGGTTTGTGAATCGGCTCATTACTTGGGTTTAGGAGGTGTCCGTGGACCCTTCCAAGACCCTATGCAATTACCAGATCTAAGAGGAATCCCAAGACCTCCCATTTGACTTGTTCCAAACTTTCTATAGTTTTACCCAACAGCCGAGTACATAACACTTCCCTTATAACAGACCGACAACACGGGTTTGGGAATCGGCTCATTACTTGGGTCTAGAAGGCGTCCGTGGACCATTCCAAGACCCTACGCAAATACCGGATCTCTGAGAAATCCCTAGAACTACCCTTTGACTCGTTCCAAAATTTTTATAGTTTTGCCCAATACCCGGGTACACGACACTTCCCTTATAACAGACCTATAACACGGGTTCGTGGATCGGCTCATTACTTAGGTCCAGGAGGCGTCCGTGGACCCTTCCAAGACCCTACGTAAGAATCGGATCAAGTAGAATTCCCAAGACCTACCCTTTGACTCGTTCCAAAATTTTTATAGTTTTACCCCCCGGGTACACGACACTTCCCTTATAACAGACCTATAACACGGGTTCGTGGATCGGCTCATTACTTAAGTCTAGGAGGCGTCCGTGGACCCTTCCAAGACCCTACGCAAGAACCGGATCAAGTAGAATTCCCAAGACCTACCCTTTAACTCGTTCCAAAATTTTTATAGTTTTTCCAATACCCGGGTAAACGACACTTCCCTTATAACAGACCTATAACATGGGGTTTGTGAATCGGCTCATTACGTGGGTCTAGGAGGCGTCCGTGGACCCTTCCAAGACCCTACGCAATTACCAGATCTAAGAGGAATCCCAAGACCTCCCATTTGACTTGTTCCAAACTTTCTATAGTTTTACCCAATAGCCGGGTACACGACACTTCCCATATAACGGACCTATAACACGGGTTTGTTCGGCTCATTACCGAGGTCTAGGAGGCGTCCGTGGACACTTCCAAGACCCTATGCAAGAACCGGATCGAGGAGAATTCTCAAGACCTGCCCCTTTGACTCGTTCTAAACTTTTTATAGTTTTGCCCAATACCCGGGTACATGACACTTCCCTTATAACAGACCTATAACACGGGATTTTGAATCGGCTCATTACTTGGGCCTAGGAGGCGTCCTTGGACCCTTCCAAGAACCTACGCAAATACCGGATCTAAGAGAAATCCATATACATACCCTTTGACTCGTTCCAAATTTTTATAGTTTTGCTCAACACCCGGGTACACGACACTTCCCTTATAACAGACCTATAACAGGGGTTCGTGGATTGGCTCATTACTTGGGTCTAGGAGGCTACCATGGACCCTTCCAAGACCCTACGCAAGAACCGGGTCGTGGGAAATTCCCAAGACCTACCCTTTGACTCGTTCCAAACTTTTTATAGTTTTGTCCAATACCCGGGTAAACGACACTTCCCTTATAACAGACGTATAACACTGGTTTGTGAGTACGCTCATTACTTTGGTTTAGGATGCCTACGAAGACCTTTCCAAGACCCTACATAAATGCCGGATCTAAGAGAAATCCGAAGACCTACCCTTTGACTCGTTCCAAACTTTTTAGAGTTTTGCTCAACACCCATGTACACGACACACTTCCCTTATAACAGACCTATAACACGGGTTCGTTGATCGGCTCATTACTTAGGTCTAAGAGGTATCCGTGGACCCTTCCAAGACCTTACGCAAGAACCGGATCGAGGAGAATTCCCAAGACCTACCCTTTGACTCGTTCCAAACTTTTTATTGTTTTGCCCAATACCCGGGTACACTCACTTCCCTTATAACAGACCTATAACTTGGGTTTGTGAATCGGCTCATTACTTGGGTCTAGGAGGCATCCGTAGACACTTCCAAGACCCTATGCAAATACCGGATCCAAAAGAAATCCATAGACCTACCCTTTGACTCGTTCCAAACTTTTTATAGTTCTGCCCAATACCTGGGTACACAAAACTTCCCTTATTACAGACCTATAACATTGGTTTGTGAATCAGCACATTACATGGGTCTAGGAGGCATCCGTGGACCCTTCCAAAACCCTATGCAAATGCCGTATTTATGAGAAATCCCTAGACCTACGCTTTGACTGGTTCTAAACTTTTTATAGTTTTGCCCAATATCCGGGTACACGAATCTTCCCTTATAACATACCTATAATGCGGGTTTGTGAATCAACTAATTACTTGGGTCTAGGAGGCGTCCGTGGACCCTTCCAAGACCCTACGCAAGAACCGGATCGAGCAGAATTCCCACGACCTACCCTTTGACCGTTCCAAACTTTTTATAGTTTTGTCTAACACCCGGGTAAACAACACTTCCCTTATAACAGACGTATAACATGGGTTTGTAAATATGCTCATTACTTGGGTTTAGGAGGCCTCCGTAGACCTTTCCAAGACCCTACGCAAATGCCGGATCTAAGAGAAATCCCTAGACCTACGCTTTGACTCGTTACAAACTTTCTAGAGTTTTGCTCAACACCCAGGTACAAGACACTTCCCTTATAACAGACCTATAACACGGGTTCGTGGATCGACTCATTAATTAGGTCTAGGAGGCGTCCTTGGACCCTTCCAAGACCCTACGCAAGAACCGGATCGGGGAGAATTCCCAAGACCTACCCTTTGACTCGTTCCAAACTTTTTATTGTTTTGCCCAATACCCGGGTACACGACACTTCCCTTATAACAGACCTATAACTCGGGTTTGTGAATCGGCGCATTACTTGGGTCTAGGAGGCATCCGTAGACCCTTCCAAGACCCTATGCAAATACCGGATCAAAAAGAAATCCATAGACCTACCCTTTGACTCGTTCCAAACTTTTTATAGTTCTGCCCAATACCTTTTTTTTTTTTTTTTTTGAAAGGTAAACTTTATAAAAAACGGCCGGCCTGACTCAAGAAAGCAGGGCCGCACCACCCAAAATTACATCATGTACATAGGGAAATTACACCATTCTACCCAATCTAAATCTTTAAACTTGGATCTATTTTTAAACCAAAAGAAACTATACGATTTTGTCAAGCCTACAATTTCAAGCCAATCCCCTTTACCGTCTTCAAAAATCTTCTCATTCCTCGCCTTCCAAATGAACCATCAGGCCGTAATGATGATACCCCGGACAATCTCCTTGGCGAGAGCTCCATGCCCCAAATTCGAATGAACTTCCATTAGATCCTTAAAGCCGAACGCAAATAAGGGAGATGAATTGATCCACGAACTAATGCTGCTCCACACTCTCATGGCCACAATGCAACCCGTGAAAATATGATCCACAGTCTCCTGCTCCTCCTGACAAAACACGCACTCATCCGACCCAGAGATGATATTTCTTCGAACCAAAGCCTGTTTGGTTGGAAGACGATCAAGGCCCGCTCTCCACGCAAAAATTTTGCACTTAAACGGCAGCCAATTACAACCTTTAACCAAACACACCAGAGGCGGATCCGGCTGAGCCGAGAACAACTCCTTGAAAGACTTTAAAGAAAACAGCCCCGATTTGTCCGCGTCCCATCTCCATTTATCATTAGAAAACGATAACTCCACCTCCGATAGCAAAGAGGCACTCTCAGATAGTTCAATGACTTCCGATTCCGAAGACGGGGTTCTTGACCAATTCCACATCACGGAACCACCTCTACTCCCAATCTGTATCCGCTGGTTGATCGCACATTCTTTTTGTTTCTCAATTGCAAAAAGACTCGGCCACTTGTACATAAGAGGGGTGTCTCCGATCCAACGGTCAATCCAGAATCTAATATGACCCCCATTTCCTACCACCCCGGTGATAAAATTAGAGATCCTTTTACCGTTTATCAACAGTTTAGCTTCCATCCTAACTATATTGAGCCACACCCCCGTCAATCCTTGCTTAGAAGGAAGGCAAGACCATCTTCTTCTAGACCCGTGGATCGCCAAAACAACCCTCCTCCACAGACTATTAACCTCAATCTTATACCGCCACACCCACTTAGCGAGAAGAGCCTCATTAACAGTTTTCAACCTACTAATGCCGAGACCACCACATTTTCTAGGCTTAGAAACCACCTCCCAAGCCACCCAGTGAGTTTTTTTGTTACCTTCCGACCATCCCCAAAGAAAACTTCTCATCATCGATTCCAATTTCTCCAAGACTTTAGAGGGAGCTTTAAAAATAGATAAAAAATAAATGGGACGACTTTCCAAAACCGATTTCACCAAAACAACCCTTCCCCCAATTGAAAGAGTGTGGGCTTTCCAAGAGGCGAGACGACTTTTAAACAACGTCACAATAGGATCCCAGTTGGAAATCCTATTCATATTCGCACCTAGAGGAATTCCCAGATATGAAAAGGGGACGTTACCTTTAATGCAACCCAACAACTCCGCCATACGAGTGATTTCTTCACCTTCCACCCCCACCCCCATAAGACTTGACTTATGAATATTGATTTTGAGCCCCGAACAAGCGTAGAAAATTCTTAAAATTCTAGCCACCACTAAAATGTTTTCTTCCTCCCATTCTCCAATGATTAAAGCATCATCAGCGTAAAGTAAATGTGAAATGGTCGGACCTTCGTTGGGGAGATTGACTCCCTTGAAGCTCCCCACCTCACAAGCTCTAGAAATCATTCGAGAAAGAGCTTCCATCACAATTAAGAAGAGAAAAGGAGATAGCGGATCACCTTGCCTCAAACCTTTTTGGCACTGGAACTCGAAAGTAGGAGATCCGTTAACCAAAATGGAAGATCTAGCTGAAGCGAGAATCCCTTTTACCCATTTGCACCATTCCATAGAAAATCCCATTTGAGACATAACTTCCACAAGAAAACCCCAATTGACGTTGTCGTAAGCTTTCTCAAAATCAATCTTGAAAATAAACGCTTTTTTCCCCGATTTTTTCAGCCAGGACCAGATCTCACTTAACATTAAAGGGCTATCCAATATGAACCTCCCTTGAACAAAGGCCGATTGAGAATCCGAGATGACTTTACCGATGTAGTTCTTCACACGGGAAGCTAGCACCTTCAAGATAACTTTGCTTATGATTCCAATAAGATTAATGGGCCTATAATCCCTCAAACTAAGGGGGTCTTTCTTTTTGGGGATAAGGGTAATAAAAGACGTACTGCAACTTTTATCAATAGAACCCGATGCATGGAAGTGGCACAAAATATCTTTCAAATCTTCTTCAAAGAACCTCCAAAAGAACCTCAGGAACTTAAAATTAAAACCATCCGGACCAGGGGCTTTATCAACCCCACACTCAAAAACGGCCTCTTTAATTTCCTTTGAGGAAAATTGACCCGATAAAGCTATAGACTCCTCTTCAGATAATTTCTTCACCCCATAGCAAATACCAACCGGCCTTGAAGAAACTTTTTCAGAAAAATGATTTCTGAAAAACCTTAGAATTTCTCTTTTAATGAGGTTGGGTTTAGAAATCCACTGACCGTCAACGTTCAAACCCGGGATACCATTGGTGCACTTTCTGTTATTAATCAATCTATGAAAGAAGGCGGAGTTTTCATCCCCATCAATGGCCCACCGACACCGGGACCTTTGTTTCAAGTCCATATTCTCGATTCGAACCGACTGACATATATTCTTGAAGCATTCAGCCTTGATCCATGCCTCCTCTTCTGACAAATCCCTGATCTCACATAACGAATCAATCATCTCCAATTCCTCCTTGTTTCTATTAAACTCCTCCTTTTCTTTAGATACAAGATCACTCCTCCATTTCTTTAATTTATCTCTAATGTGCTTAAATTTGTTGCAAAGAATAACATCTGGCCGAGACCCCACTTTCTGCCCAATACCTGGGTACACGAAACTTCCCTTATAACAGACCTATAACATTGGTTTGTGAATCAGCACATTACATGGGTCTAGGAGGCATCCGTGGATCCTTCCAAGACCCTACGCAAATAACAGATCTAAGAGAAATCTCTAAACCTACTCTTTGCTTGTTACAAACTTTGTATAGTTTTTCCCAATACCCGGGTACACGACACTTCCCTTATAACAGGCCTTTAACATAGGTTTTTGTATCGGCTCATTACTTGGATCTATGAGGCATTCGTGGACCCCTCTAAGACCCTACCATTTAACTTGTTCAAAACTTTCTATAGTTTTACCCAATAGCCGGGTACATGACAATTCCCTTTTTACATACCTATGACACGGGTTTGTGAATCGGCTCAATACTTGGGTTTAGGAAGCGTCCGTGGACCCTTCCAAGACCCTACGCAAATACTGGATCTAAAAGAAATCCATAGACCTACCCTTTGACTCTTTCCAAATTTTTATAGTTTTGCTCAACACTCGGGTACACCACACTTCCCTTATAACAGACCTATAACACGGGTTCGTGGATCGGGTCATTACTTGGGTCTAAGAAGGCGTCCGTGGACCCTTACAAGACCCTACACAAGAATCGGATCGAGGAGAATTCCCAAGACCTAACCTTTGACTCGTTCCAAACTTTTTATAGTTTTGTCCAATACCCGGGTAAACGACACTTCCCTAATAACAGATGTGTTACACGGGTTTGTGAATCTGCTCATTACTTAGGTCTAGGAGGAATCCGTAGACCTTTCCAAGAGCCTACGCAAATGCTGGATCTAAGAGAAATCCCTAGACCTACGCTTTGAGTCGTCCCAAACTTTTAGAGTTTTGCCCAATCCCCGGGTACACGACACTTCCCTTATAACATACCTATAACACGAGTTTGTGAATCGGCTCATTCCTTGGGTCTAGGAGGCGTCCGTAGACCCTTCCAAGACCCTACGCAAATACCGGATCAAAGAGAAATCCATAGACCTACCCTTTGACTCGTTCCAAACTTTTTATAGTTCTGCCCAATACCCGGGTACACGACACTTCCCTTAGAACAGACCTATAACATGGGTTTGTGAATCAGCACATTACATGGGTCTAGGAGGCTTCCGTAGACCCTTCCATGACCCTACACAAAAAACAGATCTAAGAGAATTCCCTAAACCTACCCTTTGCTGGTTCCAAACTTTGTATAGTTTTTCCCAATACCAGGGTACACGACACTAACCTTATAAAACACCTGTAACTTGGGTTTGTGAATCGGCTCATTACTTAGGTCTAGGAGGCATCCGTGGACCCTTCCAAGACCCTACGCAAATACCAGATCTAAGAGAAATCCCTAAACCTACCCTTTGACTCGTTCCAAACGTTTTATAGTTTTGCCCAATCCCCAGCTACATGACACTTCCCTTATAATAGACCTATAACATGGGTTTGTGAATCAGCTCATTAATTGGGTCTAGGAGGCATCCGTGGACCCTTACAAGACCCTACGCAAAAACCAGATCTAGGAGAATTCCTTAAACCTACCCTTTGACTCGTTCCAATCTCGAGTACATGACACTTCCTTACAAAAGACATATAACACGAGATTGTGAATCGGATCATAAATTGGGTCTAGGCGGTGTTCGTGGACCCTTCCAAGACCCTACGTAAGATCTAGATCTAGGAGAATTCCCTAGACCTACCCTTTGACTCGTTCCAATCTTTTTATAGTTTTGCCCAATACCCGGGTACATGACACTTTCCTTTCAATAGAGCTATAACACGGGATGGTGAATCAGTTCATGAGTTGTGTCTAGAACCAGATCAAGGAGAATTCGCCTAGACCTACCCTTTGTCGTTACAAACTTTTTATAGTTTTGCTCAATACCCGGGTACATGAGACTTCCCTTACATCAGACCTATAACACGAGATTGTGAATCGGCTCATGACTTGGGTCTAGGAGGCGTCCGTGGACCCTTCCAAGACCCTATGCAAGATCCTGATCTAGGAGAATTCCCTAGAACAACCCTTTAACTCGTTCCAAACTTTTTATAGTTATGCCCAATACCCGGGTACACGACACTTCTCTTATAACAGACCTATAACTCAGGTTTGTGAATCGGCTCGTTACTTGGGTCTAGGAGACGTCCGTAGACCCTTCCAAGACCCTATGCAAATGCCGGAATTAAGAGAAATCCCTAAACCTATGCTTTGACTGGTTCTAAACCTTTTATAGTTTTGCCCAATACCTGGGTACACGAATCTTCCCTTATAACATACCTATAACGCGAGTTTCTGAATCAGCTCATTACTTGGGTCTAGGAGGCGTCCGTAGACCCTTCCAAGACCCTATGCAAATACCGGATCAAAAAGAAATCCATAGACCTGCCCTTTGACTCGTTCCAAACTTTTTATAGTTCTGCCCAAAACCCGGGTACACAACACTTCCCTTATAACAGACCTATAACATGGGTTTGTGAATCAGCACATTACATGGGTCTAAGAGGCATCCGTGGACCCTTCCAAGACCCTACGCAAATAACAGATCTAAGAGAAATCTCTAAACCTACTCTTTGCTCGTTACAAATTTTGTATAGTTTTGCCCAATACCCGAGTACGCGACACTTCCCTCATAACAGACCTATCACATGGGTTTGTGAATCGGCTCATTATTTTGGTCTTGGAGGCATCCGTGGACCCTTTGAAGACCCTACACAATTACCAGATCTAAGAGGAATCCCAACACCTACCATTTGACTTGTTCCAAACTTCCTATAGTTTTACCCAATAGCCGGGTACACGACACTTCCCATATAACGGACCTATAACAAGAGTTTGTGAATCGGCTCATTATCGAGGTCTAGGAGGCGTCCGTGGACACTTCCAAGACCCTACGCAAGAACCGGATCGAGGAGAATTCTTAAGACCTGCCCTTTTGTCTAGTTCCAAACTTTTTATTGTTTTGCCCAATACCCGGGTACATGACACTTCCCTTATAACAGAACTATAACACGGGTTTGTGAATCGGCTCATTACTTGGGTCTAGGAGGTGTCCGTGGACCCTTCCAAGACCCTACGCAAATACCGGATCTAAGAGAAATCCATAGACATACCCTTTGACTCGTTCCAAATTTTTATAGTTTTGCTCAACACCTAGGTACACGACACTTCCCTTATAACAGACCTATAACACGGGTTCATGGATCGGCTCTTTACTTGGGTCTAGGAGGCGTCCGTGGAGCCTTCCAAGACCCTACAGAAGAACTGGATCGAGGAGAATTCCCAAGAACTACCCTTTGACTCGTTCCAAACTTTTTATAGTTTTGTCCAATACCCGGGTAAACATCATTTCCCTTATAACAAACGTATAACACGAGTTTGTGAATACGCTCATTACTTAGGCTTAGGAGCCTTCCGTAGACCTTTCCAAGACCCTAGCAAATGCTAGATCTAAGAGAAATCCGTAGACCTACGCTTTGACTCGTTCCGGACTTTTTAGAGTTTTGCTCAACACCCAGGTAAACGACACTTCCCTTATAACAGACCTATAACACGGGTCTGTGGATCGGCTCATTACTTATGTCTAGGAGGCGTCCGTGGACCCTTCTAAGACCCTACGCAAGAACCGAATCGAGGAGAATTCCCAAGACCTACCCTTGACTGGTTCTAAACTTTTTATAGTTTTACCCAATACCCGGGTACACGAATCTTCCCTTATAACATACCTATAACACGGGTTTGTGAATCGGCTCATTACTTGGGTCTAGGAGGTGTCCGTAGACCCTCCCAAGACCCTACGCAAATGCCGGATTTAAGAGAAATCCCTAGATCTACGGTTTGACTGGTTCTAAACTTTTTATAGTTTTGCCCAATACCCGGGAACACGAATCTTCCCTTATGACATACCTATAACGCAGGTTTGTGAATCGGCTCATTACTTGGGTCTAGGAGGCATCCGTAGACCCTTCCAAGACCCTATGCAAATACCGGATTAAAGAGAAATCCATAGAACTACCCTTTGACTCGTTCCAAACTTTTTATAGTTCTGCCTAATACTCGGGTACACGACATTTCCCTTATAACAGACCTATAACATGGGTTTGTGAATCAGCACATTACATGGGTCTAGGAGGCATCCGTGGACCCTTCCAAGACTCTACGCAAATAACAGATCTAATAAAAATCTCTAAACCTACTCTTTGCTCGTTACAAACTTTGTATAGTTTTGCCCAATACCCGGGTACACGACACTTCCCTTGTAACAGACCTATAACATGGGTTTTTGAATCGGCTCATTACTTGGGTCTAGATGGCGTCCGTGGACCCTTCCATGACCCTACGGAATTACCAGATCTAAGAGGAATCCCAAGACCTACCATTTGACTTGTTCCAAACTTTCTATAGTTTTACCCAATAGCTGGGTACACGACACTTCCCTTATAACATACCTATTACACGGGTTTCTGAATCGCCTCATTACTTGGGTTTAGGAGGCGTCTGTGGACCCTTCCAAGACCCTACGTAAATACCAATCGAGGAGAATTCAGAAGAACTACCCTTTGACTCGTTCCAAACTTTTTATAGTTTTGCCCAATACTCGGGTACTCGACAATTCCCTTATAACAGACGTATAACACGAGTTTGTGAATCGGCTCACTACTTGGGTTTAGGAGCCGTCCGTAGACCCTTCCAAGACCCTACGCAAATGCCGGATTTAAGAGAAATCCCTAGATCTACGCTTTGACTGGTTCTAAACTTTTTATAGTTTTGCAGAATACCCGGGTACACGAATCGTCCCTTATAACATACCTATAACGCGGGTTTGTGAATCGGCTCATTACTTGGGTCTAGGAGGCGTCCGTAGACCCTTCCAAGACCCTATGCAAATACCGGATCAAAGAGAAATCCATAGACCTACCCTTTGACTCGTTCCAAACTTTTTATAGTTCTGCCCAATACCCGGATACACGACATTTCCCTTATAACAGACCTATAACATGGGTTTTTGAATCAGCACATTACATGGGTCTAGGAGGCATCCGTGGACCCTTCCAAGACCCTACGCAATTACCAATAGCTTTTGACTTGTTCCAAACTTTTTATAGTTTTTCCCAATAGCCGGGTACACGACACTTCCCTTACAACATACCTATAACACGGGTTTGTGAATTGGTTCATTACTTGGGTCTAGGAGGCATCTGTGGACCCTTCCAAGACCCTACACAATTACCAGATCTAAGAGGAATCCCAAGACGTACCATTTGACTTGTTCCAAATTTTCTATAGTTTTACCCAATAGCCGGGTACATGAGACTTCCCATATAACGGACCTATAACACGGGTTTGTGAATCGGCTCATTATTGAGGTCTAGGAGGCGTCCGTGGACACTTCCAAGACCCTACGCAAGAACCGGATCGAGGAGAATTCTCAAGACCTGCCCTTTTGACTCGTTCCAAACTTTTTATAGTTTTGCCCAATACTCGGGTACACGACATTTTTCCTTATAACAGACCTATAACACGGGTTTGTGAATCGGCTCATTACTTGGGTCTAGGAGGCATCTGTGGACCCTCCCAAGCCCTACGTAATTACCGGATCTGAGAGATATCCCTAGACCTACCCTTTGACTCGTTCCAACATTTTATAGTTTTCCCAATCCCCGGCAACACGACACCTCGCTTATAACAGAACTAAAACACGGGTGTGTGAATCGGCTCATTACTAAGGTCTGGGAGGCATCTGTGGACCCCTCGAAGACCCTACGAAAGAACCAGATGGAGGAGAATTTTCAAGACCTAGCCTTTGACTCGTTCCAAACTTTTTATAATTTTGCCCAATACCCGGGTACACGACGCTTCCCTTATAACAGACCTATAACACGGGTTCACGGATCGGCTCTTTACTTGGGTTAAGGAGGCGTCCGTGGACCCTTCCAAGACCCTACAGAAGAACCGGATCGAGGAGAATTCCCAAGACCTACCCTTTGACTCGTTCCAAACTTTTTATAGTTTTGTCCAATACCCAGGTAAACGTCATTTCCCTTATAACAGACGTATAACATGGGTTTGTGAATACGCTCATTACTTGGGTTTAGGTGGCCTCCGTAGACCTTTCCAAGACCCTACGCAAATGCCAGATCTAAGAGAAATCCCTAGACCTACACTTTGACTCGTTCCAAACTTTTTAGAGTTTTGCTCAACACCCAGGTACACGACACTTCCCTTATAGCAGACCTATAACACGGGTTCGTGGATCGGTTCATTACTTAGGTCTAGGAGGCATCCGTGGACCCTTCCAAGACCCTACGCAAGAACCAGATCGAGGAGAATTCCAAAGGCCTACCCTTTGACTCGTTCCAAACTTTTTATAGTTTTGCCCAATACCCGGGTACACGATGCTTCCCTTATAACAGACCTATAACACGGGTTTGTGAATCGGCTCATTACTTGGGTTTAGGAGGCGTCCGTAGACCCTTCCAAGACCCTACGCAAATGCCGGATTTAAGAGAAATCCCTAGATCTACGCTTTGACTGGTTCTAAACTTTTTATAGTTTTGCCCAATACCCGGGTACACGAATTTTCCCTTATAACATACCTATAACGCGGGTTTGTGAATCGGTTCATTACTTGGGTCTAGGAGGCGTCCGTAGACCCTTCCAAGACCCTATGCAGATACTAGATCAAAGAGAAATCCATAGACCTACCCTTTGACTCGTTCCAAACTTTTTATAGTTCTGCCCAATACCCAGGTACACGACAATTACCTTATAACAGACCTATAACATGGGTTTGTGAATCAGCACATTACATGGGTCTAGGAGGCATCGATGGACCCTTCCAAGACCCTACGGAAATAACAGATCTAAGAGAAATCTCTAAACCTACTCTTTGATTGTTACAAACGTTGTATAGTTTTGCCCAATACCGGGTACACGACACTTCCCTTATAACAGACCTATAACATGGGTTTTGAATCGGCTCATTACTTGGGTCTAGGAGGTGTCCGTGGACCCTTCCGAGACCCTACGCAATTTCCAGATCTAAAAGGAATCCCAAGACCTACCATTTGACTTGTTCCAAACTTTCTATAGTTTTACCCAATAGCCGGGTACACGACACTTCCCATAAAACATACCTATTACACGGGTTTGTGAATCGGCTCATTACTTGGGTTTAGGAGGCGTCCGTGGACCCTTCCAAGACCCTTCACAAATACCGGATCTAAGAGAAATTCATAGACCTACCCTTTGACTCTTTCCAAATTTTATAGTTTTGCTCAACACCCGGGAACACGACACTTCTCTTATAACAGACCTATAACACGGGTTCGTGGATCGGGTCATTACTTGGGTCTAGGGAGGCGTCCGTGGACCTTTACCAGACCCTACGCAAGAACCAGATTGAGGAGAACTCCCAAGACCTACCCTTTGAATCGTTCCAAACTTTTTATAGTTTTGCCCAATACTTGGGTACATGACACTTCCCTTACAACAGAGCTATAACACGAGATTGTAAATCGGCTCATGACTTGGGTTTAGGAGGCATCCGTGGACCCTTCCAAGACCCTACGCAAATAACAGTTCTAAGAGAAATCTCTAAACCTACTCTTTGCTCGTTACAAACTTTGTATAGTTTTGCTCAATACCCGGGTACACGACACTTCCCTTATAACAGACCTATAACATGGGTTTGTGAATCGGCTCATTACTTGGATATAGGAGGCGTCCGTGGACCCTTCCAAGACCCTACGCAATTACCAGATCTAAGAAGAATCCCAAGACCTACCATTTGACTTGTTCCAAACTTTGTATAGTTTTACCCAATAGCCGGGTACATGATACTTCCCATATAACGGACCTATAACACGGGTTTGTTGTCACACCCTGGCTTTGCGGAAGCGTAGGTTTATTTGGTGTGACTTCTTAATGCCTTAGCATAATCACAACAATGCTATATGAAAATAAAACCATGATGTTCATCCATTAATTCAAGTTTTAAAAGTAAAACACGACAACATTGTTTTCAAAAGTCGACACATGCAACAGATTACAACCTGACATAATAAAAATATTGTTCATACGACACAACCAAAAGTCATGAATAAAACACAGTTTAAGACTTGTGACTCATCAAGGCAAAAGTCAGAATCCCTAAACTCGAATGACATCAGTTTTCCTACGCAGCTTGATGACATAGCACACCTTGCCAGATCCCTAATTTCCTGAAATACATGTAATTTGAAAAATCAACAAAAAGTTGAGCGAGTTCATGTAAAAGTGAGTATGTGTAAAACTTTAAAGTATGTATAAAAGTTCCTGGTATGTAGCAATAAGGAAAAGAGATCACCAATGGGTTGCAAAGCCACTGGTATGTGTGAGAAGTGCAGGGAAACTCAAACCTAGCAAATTTGTTACCGGGCTTCGGCTGGAAGACACAATCACCACTATGGGCCGCGCCGGCCTCACGGGTGTGGGCTCGCCACACCCAAATAGATCTATCACTCTTGTGTCCCTCGGCCCTAACAAAGAGGATTAATGGCCTCAAGTTTTGTTGCCCACCCCTCACATGATCTAGTAGTATATACCCTCCCTACGCTAACCATACCATGTAATAAATGTTTGTAATAATTGTCGCATGTATTCCACCCCCAAAGTATAAAACTGAAAACAGTAAAGAGAAAAGGGGGACATGAACTCACAGAAGTGCGTCTCGTGAAATAGTCGATCCCAAATCAACCTGCTGCGTGACGACCTACACGTACTAATTCCTATTAGACGGACGACCGTGCCTTGACTTAAGGTTTAACGTTTTTGGGAAATAGTTAGACAACTATTTCGTATTTACACTTCTTAATTGTTTTATCGGTATATTCCTTCCCAAGGATGTGGGTTTTAATACATGTATGCTGTAAAATTCTGAAAATATATTTTTAAGTCTCACTTGAAAATATATTTTAATCACTTTGTCTAAAATGCTTTAGTTTTTCAAAATATATATATTTTTCCAAAAATGTTATATTTTATTTCATAAGTTTTTCCAAAAGAATATTGTCACAAAAATGTACAAATAGGAGTATTTTTCTGAAAAATACATAAGTTACATTTTTAGGTTCGCGTCGTATTAACAATACTTGTATAACTTAGATATTTATTTTGTGAGCGCGTTGGTATTATTTTGGAGTCGTAATTTCACGGTGATTTCAAGTTATATTATTTTTACCCTAAAAGTAATATATATCTAGTTCACAAAATAATCACATAATCACACAAGCGTCTTATTATAAAATATATATTCTAAATATATATTCAACAAGTTTTATTTACGCAAAATCCACCTCCGGTACTTGATATTTTTGTAATAAAAATCGTGGCGAAATTTAAATATTTGTTAGGAAAATATTTCTAAGTGTTATATTTCTAGAAAAATTTCGCCAGAGTTTCCTCTGTAAATGGAGGTGTCCATGCTTTTAGCATATCATTTTCTTTTCAAAAAAAAAAAAAAAACCAATCAACAATCATCATCAACAACATACAATCTTTAATCTTGATAAAATAAGACTAAATAATAAACTCATGAACTTGAAAGTTTATAAAAATATGTATTAAGTCACTAACACATTTAGTAAGTCTTGTTATCTTTAAAAATAAGATTAGTTTCTTGAAAACTTTATTTTTTAAGAACTTGAAGTTTCACAACTTCTTGTCATAATTTACAAAAATACTTCTTTGTTAAATTTCCTTGTTACACAAGTGTTCATACACTTGTTTATTTACCAAGTATGCTTTTAGTTCATAAAATATCCGGGTTTTAACAAAACTAGTATCTTTCGCTTGGTTCTTCCGAAAAACCACTTGTAGATCTTTAGATCTACAAGTTTACAACCTCATTTTGCAAGAAAACTTACGTTTATTCAAGTTCAAGGCTTATGATTGGATGGATCCATCATCTTTCAACTTTCTAACTTTTACATCCTACTAGTTTATGATCCATCTTGTTTCTACTAACAATCAACATCAAATAATCACAACTACACAAGTTTTACATGATTTACACACATATCTTCTCTTTATCCACCCTTTGCTTCTTTATGTTCAAGATTAATGTAAGATCTTTAGAGTTTCTTAACTTTTAACCCTTCAATCAACTATTAACCACCATATTCAAGAACGAGATGATGATTAGAAGCACTTACTACTAGCACAAGGGTAGGGAAGAAACAAGGCGTAAAAGTGGTGGATAAAAGAAAACTAGAGTGGTTCTTGAACTTCCGAGAGCATCGAGCTTGTTTATAGGACTCCTTGCCCCTTTGGATGTATGAAAATGGCTTGAACAAAGGTGGATGATGGTGGTAGTATGGGGATGTGGTGGCGGTCGTGAGTGGTAATGGGGTGAGGAGAAGAGCTTGGTGTTTGATGTGTTGATGAAAGAGAATGGTTGTCTTATGAACATATTTATAAACCATTTACACTAACATCCCCCATGTAAAATGTTCCATATCTTCCAACATTTAGGAATAAAATAATCAAAGGAAGGCAAGGGGTAGGTCACCCCTTGTGACCGTCAAAATGAGCAGGGGTATGGTTGGGGTGTAATGATCTAGTTTCCATGTAGTTGAAATCTAAAGGTGTTTAGTTTGGTTATTAGTGTGTTAACTAATATAAAGGGTGTTACTGTGTTCGGGGACCCTAACTAGCTCAGAAAAGTAAAAACTATGTGTTTGGCAATATTTTTATGTTCCGAGTAAAGTCCGGTTGTTCGGTTGGATGTTGATCCGTTAAAGTGCTAAATAAAGCTTTCAAGTGTCGTTTGTATTGTTTTAGTGACACATTAAATTTCCAACACTTTGGAAAGTGTCTAGGACTATTTTGCCAAGTTTTTGCACTTTACTAGTATTGTTAAATGCTGAATTTTTGTATGTAGTGCAGAATTTTGTAATTAGAGTATGTTTTAGGCACTTCCGGGCACTATAACTATCACCTAGTGACGCAGTTTTATGATCCTCACCTCCCTACACTGCCTACTAGTGTAGTAATCTATTCTCGACTCATACAAGCCCTCAGAAATAATGTCTGTCTCGTGCTGGCATTGTCAGCATGTTTACTGGGTTATCCGCTCATTGTGCTAACTTGCATCAAGTTTGTCACTATTGTTTGTGTATAATAAATGGAGTGACAGTAATAAGGTATGATGCATGAGTATGTATGTATCAGAAAACAGAAAGCAGTTTATTCATAATTGAAATCAAGCACAGTAATTAAGCACTAATTTAATATTAATTAATTTGTACGGATACATGGATTTGTGCGGGTTGTCACATTCCCCCCCCCCCCCCCCCGGTTAAGAAAATTTCGTCCCAAAATTTCAGGCTCTGCTACTAGTTGCAGGGGTCTTAGGAAATAGATGGGGGTACTTTTCTTTCATACGATCCTCACGTTCCCAGGTATATTCTGGACCATGTCTTGCATTCCAACGAACTTTGACGAGCTTGACACTACTCCTGCGTGTTTTGTTCACCTTCCAATCAGTAACCTCAACTGGTTCTTCAACAAAGTGGAGCGTGTCGTTAATATGAATTTCGTCAGCAGGAATGACAACAGTTTCTTGCGTTGGACTCTTTTTTCAAGTTCGATACATGAAATGTATCGTGAACACTGTTAAGCTCAGCAGGTAAGTCCAACTTGTATGCTACCAAACCAATTCTCTCTAGAATCTTGAATGGACCAATATAGCGCGAATTCAACTTTCCACGCTTTCCAAAGCGTGCCACACCCTTCCAGGGTGATACCTTTAATAGAACCATGTCTCCTACCTCGAACTCCAGAGGTTTCCTTCTTCGGTCCGCATAACACTTTTGGCGGTCGCGAGCTGCCTTGATGCATTCTCGGATTTGTGCAATCTTGTCGGTGGTTTCCTGGACCACTTCCAGACCAACTAACTATCTATCACCTGCGTCAGCCGAATAGATCGGTGATCGACATTTGTGTCCATAAAGAGCTTCGAACGGTGCGGCTTGAATACTTGCGTGATAATTGTTATTGTATGAAAATTCGACCAAGGGTAGGTGAGTATCCCAACTTCCACCTAAGTACATTACGCAAGCTCGCAGCATATCTTCTAAAGTCTGAATCGTTCGTTCGCTCTGTCCATCAGTTTGCGGGTGAAAAGTTGTACTCAGATTCAACTGAGACCCGAACGCTTCTTGGAAGGATTGCCAAATCCTTGACACAAACCTTCCGTCTCTATGAGAGATGATTGAAAGAGGCACTCCATGACGTGCAATGATCTCTCTCATGTATATCTCAGCTAATTTGCTCGTGTTGTCTTTTTCTCTGATTGGTAAGAAATGCGTAGATTTCGTTAACCGATCTACTATTACCCAAATAGTATCGTGACCTTTTGGCGTTCTTGTCAACTTTGTTATGAAATCCATTGAAATCTATTCCCATTTCCATTTGGGTATTTCGGGTTGTTGCAGAAGTCCTGAAGGCTTCTGGTATTCGGATTTTACCTTGGCGCACGTTAAACACTTGCAAACGTAAACTGCAGCATCGCCTTTCATCCTAGGCCACCAGTAATAATCCTTTAGATCTTGGTACATCTTGTCCGCTCCTGGATGAATAGAGTACCGTGACTTGTGAGCTTCATCAAAAATAACCTTTCTCAAATCACTAAACAAAGGAACCCAAATTCGTCTCATGAAACATAAAGTTCCTTCCTCATTTGGTACCAACTGCTTCTCCATCCCACGGTGATATTCCTCCTCAATATTCCTTTCTTTAAGAGCTTCTCTCTGCGCGGCACGAATGCGCAATGAGAGATCTGTCTGGATAAGGATCTCCAAAGCCCTAACCCTTATGGGCTTGATCCTTTCTTTACGACTTAGGGCATCAGCGACCACATTCGCCTTCCCTGGATGATACTTGATCTCGCAGCCGTAATCGTTCAATAATTCGACCCAGCGTCTTTGTCTCACGTTAAGCTCCTTCTGGTCGAATATGTGTTGCAGACTCTTATGATCCATGAAGATTGTACACTTCGTACCATATAAATAATGTCTCCAAATTTTTAGCGCAAATACCACTGCGCCTAACTCCAAATCGTGCATGGTATAATTCTTCTCATTAACCTTCAATTGGCGCGACGCGTAAGCTATAACTTTTTGTCGCTGCATCAGCACACAACCCAATCCTTGATGCGAGGCGTCACAGTATACCACGAAATCATCTGTTCCTTCTGGTAGCGATAAGATCGGTGCATTACAAAGCTTGTCATTTAACAACTGAAATGCTTCCCCCTGTTTGATTCCCCAATCAAACTTCTTGTCCTTCTGGGTGAGGAAAGTCAAAGGTTGAGCGATTTTCGAGAAATCCTCAATGAATCTTCGATAATAACCAGCCAAACCTAAGAATTGTTGAATCTCGATTGGCGTCTTTGGAGTCTCCCAATTCTTTATCGCGTCAATCTTGGTGGGATCCACATGGATTCGATCTCCATTAACCACATGTCCAAGAAATTGGACCTCACGTAACTAGAACTCGCACTTCGAGAACTTGGCATACAACTTTTCCTTTTTAAGTAGCTCCAAAATGGCTCTTAAATGCTGTTCGTGCTCAGCCTTCGTCTTCGAATAGATTAAACTATCGTCTATGAACACAATCACGAACTTGTCTAGGTACGGCTTACAAACTCTGTTCATCAAATCCATAAAAACAGCTGGCGTGTTTGTCAACCCAAACGGCATTACCAAAAACTCGTAATGTCCATATCGAGTTCTAAAAGCAGTCTTGGGAATACTTTCCTCTTGTATCCTCAGCTGATGATAACCTGATCGCAGATCGATCTTTGAGTAGTAACTTGAACCTTGAAGCTGATCGAATAGGTCATCAATTCTTAGCAGAGGATATCTATTCTTGATTGTCAACTTGTTCAACTCCCGGTAGTCAATACACATACGAAAACTACCGTCTTTCTTCTTGACAAACAGAACCGGAGCTCCCCAAGGTGAGAAGCTTGGTCTGATGAATCCTTTGTCTAATAGCTCCTGGAGCTGTGTCGACAATTCCTACATCTCTGAAGGTGCAAGTCGATAAGGTGCCTTAGCCACAGGCGCGGCGCCCGGAACTAAGTCAATGTGGAACTCAACTTGCCTTTGGGGTGGCAATCCTGGCAAGTCTTTTGGAAAGACCTCAGGATATTCCTTTACCACTGGGATGTCTTTGATCTTCGGCTCAGCAGCTTCTTTATCCACGATGTGTGCCAAGAAGACGACACATCCCTTCCGTAAACACTTTTTAGCTTTCAGACAGCTAATGATTCTCAGAGGCGTATCACGCTTCTCTCCGTGAACCACGATCTTTTCTCCACCTTCTATTGGGATGCGAATGGTCTTCTCATGACACACAATCTCAGCTTTGTTGCTTGACAACCGATCCATCCCTACTACCACGTCGAAGCTTCCCAACTCGACTGGTAGTAGGTCCAAAGTGAACTCGCGTTCTCCCAGCTCAATTACACATCCTCGGATGACCTCATTGGCTTCAACTACCTTTCCATTAGCCAGTTCAATTGAGTAGGGAATATCTAATTTACTAGTAGCTAACCCAAGCATATTCTTAAACTCTAATGATACAAAGCTATAGTCGGCACCAGTATCAAACAGAACAGATGCAAAGCATTGATTTATAGGGAACGTACCAGTGACAACGTTAGGATCCTGGCATGCTTCCCTTGCTCCAATGTTAAACACTCTTCCACGGGCTTGATTCAGCTTTGGGCATTCCTTCTTGAAGTGCCCAATCTCTCCACAATTAAAACAGCCTGGTCCTCGACCATTACCACCTCCGTTTCCAGCTTGAGTGTTGTTTTGTTTGCGATTACCATTCCCAGCTTGATTTGCAACGTTTCCCTGGTTTCCATTACCATTTCCATGACCTCGATTACCAGGAAGCCCAACACCAGTTCTGGCTCAACACGTATCCTTCATGTGGCCGTTCCTTCCACATGATTCACATTTCCTCAATCGCCACGGACCAGAATGATGGCGCTGGCACGTGTCACACTTGGGCAGAGTACCTATATAACCTTTCCTTTATTCTCCACACCGGTTGCAGCTCTGGCCGGTGTGCTTGATTCACCCTTCTTGCTCACATTGCTTGTACCTTACTTGAAGTTTGAAAATTTCCTTTTATTTTCACCAGACGACTCCACATGAGTCTCTTTCTTCTTCTGCTCAGTATTCGAGAACTTGTTCAAGCGAGTAGCTTCCTCAGTAAGAGCCACATTGAGATCAATGGCTTCTGTGATTGTCGCAGGCTTGGATGTGGTAACCATACTCATGATCTGAGGTGCCAATCCCCAGATAAAGCGCTCAATACGTTTAAACTCCGGCGTAACCATGTGTGGCACTACATGGGACAAATCATGGAATCTCTGAACATATTCTGCGATCTTGGGACCTTCAATTTTTAGATGCCAGAATTTAGTCTCCAGCTTCTGAATTTCAGCATGTGAGCAGTACTTCCTTCTCATGAGCTCCTTCAGCTCATTCCATGACATCGCATAAGCAGCAGCTTCACCAAGAGTTTGCACTTGCAAATTCCACCAAGATAGGGCTCCATCCAGAAATAGCCCTGAGATGTAGGTCACTTGTTGTTCGGGAGCACATTTTTTCATTCTAAGGATAGATTCTGTCTTCTCAGCCCATCTAACAAACGCAACAGCACCTCCTGTGTCGTTAAAATTCATGGGCTTGCAATCAAGAAATTGCTTGTAAGTGCACCCTGCACATACGTTTGAATTTACAAATGGTATTAACGTACGTGCTATAAATATCCAAATGTATCATAGTATATCTGAAACGACTTAACATTACCATTGGGTGGATTATTATTGCCGTGGCTGTGTGAGATATTTCCACTCGTTTCTGCATGCGAAGCAGCGTATTGCGCAATAGCTGCAGCAATGATCCCTTGGAGTTCTGCCTCATTAGTGGGCATGCGCGGGTCGCGTCTTGGTGGCATCTTCTAAAAGATGTTTTACGTTGGTCAGGTCATAGTAAGTAAATGTATACATACGCAACAACAATATCAAGCACATAACATCTCCTGTTACAAATAAATCAAGCACATAATATCTCATGTTACAAAATTGAAAACAATAAATTCAACATAACATATAATAAGAATACTGCGATTGCGTTATCATAAATCAAGACCACAATAATTTTTACAAGTTTTGTAACTGTATCGTACATCAAGAGTGACTGAGGGCCACATCGCCCTTATCTTCACTGTCTAATCATCTATCACAACAATCAAAAGTTAAACATCAAAAGTAATGTCATCAAAATGTGGTCTTCAAAAGCTGTATAGTCTGCACAATCGCGGTCCTCTCACCAAAAGTCTACCTGCGTCGAAACAAAATGCCTATGCTGATGGCGGAGGAGGAGGAAAATCAGAGTAATACAGGTGACGCATATGTAGCCAGTCCTACTCTAAAGCACGACAGACGGTATCAAATATGCTATCTGCTGCTCAGAAGTCAAGAAACGGACGTCTGAATCGGGTGAAAGTGGATGTGGTGTGTGCGGTGCTGCAAATGGGGTCTGACAATGACATGGAGGGCGCTGAGCTCTCTCCAACTCCTGTATACGACGGGTCAGTGCCTCCTGCTGTATCATCAAAGATGTAAGTATGTCCTCCGTAGAATACCCAACATGTTATGGGTGATACGGATCAGACAGTGGCATGATAGGGGGCGTAGTCCATAGAAATGGCTCGCTCAATGGAGTGAAGGATGGTGCAGTAGATGGTGCAATGTGGAGAAACTGTAATGTGAATGGAAGAGGTGATGACAGCATGGGTGGAACAGGAATAGGCGGCTGCCTAGATGACCCCTCTCCAGGACGCGGTGGCGGTATGTCCTGAAGAAATGTAACAGGGAGATCAGTACGATGAGCATCTGTGGTGTGTGGGGGAAACAGGGGGATATCAGTGGGTGCTGAAACGGGGGCTACTGGAGGTGTAATAGGTAACACAAATGGTGGGTAATCTTCATCGTCATCAATCCACCCGTTACGGGTGTCGGCGTAACGTGGATCTATATGAGTAGCAGCACAGGATCAGGAAATGGTGCAACAACAGGATCCTCTATCAAGAGTGGAGCGTCAACAGGAGCGTCAGCAACGGGTATATCATCAACAAAGGGTGCAATGGCTGGTGCATCATCATGAACAGGGTCATGCTCTAATGCAGGATCAGGAGCAGGTAAAGGCTCTGGGGCCACAGTAGGCTCCGGGTCAACAAAATCCATATCGAGATCAGCTGGATCATCAAACAAAGGATCGATAGGGGCTATAGGCTCCTCTAAGGGCTGGTCTAAGTGAATGAACTCGATATCCTGGTCAGGATCAAAACCAGGGGGAAAGACAGGATTAAAATCATCGTCAACCTCGTGATCAAACTCAAAGTCGTGAGCGGGAACAGGTGCAGCTGATAACGCCATGTCAGGGTCGGCGTCTGAAGAGTGATGCTGCACTCCATGAGTGTGTAAGGACACAGATGCCACAGACTCAAAGGAATCTGGGGCAGGTTAATCAGCTGTAAGCTCCTCTGCAGGGGCCTCAGCAATGGGTAGGATGACATCAGCAACAATAGGGGCCCCGCCCTCATGGTCAGCCTCAGGTGGGTCCTCCTTAAACAGATCGATGTCATCGTCAGAAACAACATCGAGTGGCATGTCTACGACTGGATAAGCAGCAAGTGGTATAGGAGCAGGGATCACTGCAAGTGGTAAATCCCCGGCGGGAAGGCCATCAGCAGGCTTAGCTCCGACGTCGGGTAGCGCAAACGCCTGGAAGTCATCGTCATCGGTACTGGTGGTGTCGGAAGTATAGACCTCTCGCTCTGATGAAACTCTGTCATCTGATACGATCGCCATAGGATCTAAAGTGTCTGAAACTCCCGTGTCTGAGGATGATGGCATGATATCTGTAGCACAACCACACATATGCACAAATAATCAACATAAGGTCAAATAAACACGTTAGTCACAATAAAGCAAACAAGTAATCATCCTAGTCTTACTAGACTACCCTCCCAGCCTCTCAGACTGAACCTCCTAGTCTCTCAGACTAACTCCCTGGTCTCTAAGACCAACCTCCCCAATCTCTAAGATTGGCCCCTCAGTCTTTATGACTGAACCCTCCCAGCCTTTAGGGCTGAACCTCCCCAGCCTTTAGGGCTGGACTCCCTCAGTCGCCAAGACTGAACAATAAATTTTGAAAAAGTGCTTGTACTTTTTGTTTGTAAAAGTGTTTTGTATCCTGGATCTGGACGTTTAATGTATGCAATGTAAAAATGTTTTCGTGAGAGCCCTAGTGATCATAATCTAGACTCGAGAAAGAATCCTAGTTCGCTATGAACCTGGCTCTGATACCAAACTGTCTGTAACACCTTGAAAATTGATGTCCAATAAAGTATAAACACGTGTCATAAGCTCTGAACGTGAGAAAGAATACTTTGGAGGGACTAAAGTTGATAAATGGGGAAACTATGTGAATATAAGGGTCCAAAGTGTCAACAATGGATAAATATATTCTAAAATAGCCCTACATAATGTTTATACCTTCCAACGAATAAATCATGGATCATACGAAGCTAAACATGAAGGGAAGTGAGGAATTACAAACTACAGGGGCTAAAAGTGTCAACATGTGCAAAGTATACCTCTGAGTGACCTTTTGGCAGACCCGAAGCTTTGTAACGGTAAAATATACTCACTAGAATATGTGGTTAAAATTTCATAAAGTTTCGTTATCGTATGAGAAAGTTATGATCAAATTCGTGTTCGAGGGATTAAAAGCGTCAACATTGAATTCTATGGCCTTATGAGTGGTTACAAGGTTGGTCAAGGACTTAACCAAGTTAGTAAAAGTCCCAAGGCCCTTAAAAATCAAGTTAGAAGGTTGAAAATGCAAAAACAAAGCTTAAAACCACGTTACAAAGGACCAGGGACTGAAATTGCAAAGTTTGAAAACTTGTTGACTGATCAGACAGGTCAGGCGACCCGCGTAAAGGTCCCCTATGACCTTACGCGGGCCGCGTCAGGGTGCCAGCGACAGAAAACATTTGGCAGCTGCCAGTTCAGGTCTGTAACCGACTTCAATGGCTTGTTTTCTAATACCAGAGCCTCTCCAATGGTTTTTCATGCAATAGGGGCACTTGTCTTCATCTGGTTACACTCATAGACTCTTGTGGCATCATCTTAGAAGATTAAATTCACTATATAAGAGCCACTAGTTGTAACCATTTGTGCATTCATTTGTAAAGAGTTCACAACTCAACTCCTGGAGCTCTCTGGACAGCAAGCACCTCTCTTAGTGATCCCTAAGCACAATTAGGACCCTTGTAAGTGTCCTTCACCTTTCTTAATTCGTTTTAGCTTAGTTAATTAGCTACAAGTCAAACCGTCGTAATTAAGGTTTGACTTCGTGATTAATTAAAATGTGCTCAGTCAAATCATGAATTAAAAGTACCTTTAAGTAGGTAATTATGTGGGTAACAAACCCTTAAAAGGGTATTTCCAAATTCCCACTCTAACTATGTTAATTGTCGAGTCAAAGCTTGTTATAAAAAGTCAACAGAAAGGTTATTTGCGAATTAATACATATTTAGCAATGTAGGTTACATGCAACCTGTTTGATCATTAAAATAACTTGGTAATTAATGTAAGAACATGTTCCAACATGTTCAACTCGACAATTTTCAGTTTAGGCTCGGTTTGGAACCGAAAGTCGCAAAGTTTGACTTCTTCTTTGACTTTCAGTTCTGACCCGTTTAAGCCAAGATTAGGATTGCCTTAGAGCTTCTTTTGAACCTACTTACATGTTAGTATAACTTTCTGAGATTATACTACTTGGTTCATTAGATATCCTATTCACATGCATGTTTCCGTTAATCGCCTATATGTTGACCATTATGCCCATTTGACCTTAAAACGTGATTTTTGAAAATGTAAAAGGGTAGGCACCTTAGCTACTGATTTATAAACTTGCACCCAAAATTTGAAGTCAGTTTGAGGTCTAGATTAAGAGTTATGCTCAATAGCGTAATTAAGAGCTTCTTTACTAATTAAATGGCGTAAATTACATATAGCCTATCAAAACCCAAATTTTTATACCAAACTTTTTACCCACTGTTATAAAATAATATTTTGGGATTTTTGGAGATTTTTATTTATTTTTAGGCTGAGCATAACATAGTGATCTAAGATTAATTCGGTTTATGCCGATTTTGCCCTTTTTTAGCCATAAAATGAGTTTTACAAATCCTTTTGACCTCAAACCAATTCCTACTGATTTGTTATGATAAATAAATTATTTTGAACCTTCTGGAATATTAAAAATATCAGCTTTTTACAGAAAACCCGGAAATGGCTCCAAATCGCCTTTTTAGGCATTTTTAACGCATAAGTGTACACTAGAACCTTATTAAGCTTAAGGGATTGAACCTACTGATGTGACTAGTGAATTTTTATATTCTAAACAGTAGGCAAATGTTTTGAACTCAGAATTCTAGAATTGACCTTTTAGGCACATGTGAAATTACCAAAATGCCCCTTCGGTGCATAGTAAGGTTAAAGATAATAAATTTCACATAAATTTGATACCCTACTGTTATAACTTAGTAAATTAAGTATATTTACTAATTTAATCAGATCTGTAACTCAGGTTATCATTTTATAACCCTTTTACACCTTATAAAATGACCAAAACGCCCTTATGAGGCATAGTTTTGGTTTAAAAATCATTTGGGGCATAATGGAAGGTATCATTCTGATATCACAACATCTTTTAAGCATATTGACTTCAGAAACTTGTATTTGACTCTTATGGTTACTCGTTATGCATTATACGCGTTCGGATCGGCTTATGTGACTAGTTTGGCCATTTTAGCCGAAACGGGTCAAACCATATCTTTTTTGTCTCAAAATCCAGAATGTGATTATGTTACCCATATAAAACAAGTGTGCAAGCTTGTTGGGACAAAACCACATTCTAAAACGGTCTTCGCCTTATTGTGCGTTTAAAACCGTAATCTTTATATAAAACTAACCGGTCTAAGCTTAAGACCCATTAGGATTCTAATAGGTTATTAAAACCTTAATTTCCAGATCTAGGAGCCCAGTAAAAGCTACGTGCACTCGTTATATTTGGTTTATACTTTGCTCAGGTAAATACGTTTAACTTATTTTCCCTATACGGGCTTGGGGTACGGTATATAAAATACCGCTTGGTCGGGGAATTGACCTTAACCGGTCTTGGTTATGTGCAGTCAATTTAACCCGTTTGAAAATGTTGTTTTGTTTGTTTAACGCCTTTGGGGGCTTAATGACCATGTCCCGGATATCCTTGGCATCATTCAAAGAATGGCCATGACCTTAGCACTCGGGTGTAGACGTACACCCGTAGTGCTGTACAACATGTATAATCGTCGGTACGAGAGAAGTCTCGCGGCGGAATTATATTAAGTGGTGTGTCTATTAATCTTTAACCTGGCACGACCCGGGCTACCGAACGCAGAACGAACATGTAATTCTTTTACAAGATTATTAAGCAAATAATTATCCCAAGTTATAAAAAGTTTTATGCCACGGGCATTTAAATCAATTTTTAAACATTTTCAAAATGAGTCAGTTAAATTGTATTTACCAGTGTAAACTGACGTATTTTCCAAAAAGACTAAGTGCAGGTACTACGCGTAATAGGCTGGTCACTCCTTAAGCATCCATAGAAGTCTCGCAAGCTTAGGATGCATGAAGTTTGTTGAAATGAAGTTTCCTCTTTATTTGATTCTGCCTGTGGATTCTATTTCGGCATTTTGTGATACTCGAATATTACAATAATTTAAGTTGAAATAAATCTATCTTTGCTTCCGCTGTGCATTATAATTTGTGTTGTTTGACTATGATGATATCAACTACGTCACGATAATCCCCCACCGGGCCCACCGATGACACGTGGAAATTAGGGGTGTGACAGGTTGGTATCAGAGCCAACACTGAGTGAATTAAACACTAGCCTTTTTGTGTTTAAGTCTCAGTGCACGAATTGCACATTCTTCGAGTTCCAAGTCTAGACAAAGAACATAGGACAAACTCTGTTTTGTTTTATTTTTGGGTATTATTATTATATGTTGTTGTTGTTATCTAAAACTTGTATGCAGGTCAACATGCCACCAAGATTTCTTCGCGGTCGAGGCAAAGGACCAGTCACGGGTCACGATCACGAAGCCGGGCCTTCGCACCGGCGTACCCCATCCATTACCATGAGCACTAGTCCACAAGAACCGTGGAGGCTCTATGTTGAACCCGGGAGACGGTCAGTTTCCCTCAGATCTTCACCTTCCTACCAGCATTCCTTTGGGCCTCAATCGGAAAATGAGCCCAACGAGCAACCACCCTCTTTCATACCCTTGCAGAGATCCAACTCTCACCACTCCTTTGGTGACCCAACCCCAACCTTCCAGAGCCGGTTCAACCCGGCTAATATCTTTCCAGAACTCGTGGGTCATAACCCACTAGGACCTGAGGATCACTTCTCAGCTGACCACGCTGATGACATGGACGAAGACACGGACCCCGTGGAGCCCGCGTCTGGAACACCCAACCACCCGATAGAGATCTCTGACGGGTCATCATTTCACGGATCACCTTATCGTGGTCCGGATAGCTACGAGGAGAGATTCTGAAACATTGATTGGTATTATACCCCCTCACACCACTCCTCTCCTTATCAGCAGCAGCAGCAACAGCAACAGGATCCTTCTCAGGATTCTCGTTTCGTGGCAGTCACTCCGCCACCACCACCACCAGTAGAGCAACAACCGCCTCCGGAGCCACCGAGGCGGAGAAGGTCAAATGCACGGATGTCCGTGCGAGGGGGAGTCCGCATCAGCACTCCCCAACCATCGAGTGGCAGTCATTATCCACCACTCCAGGAAGAAGATGAAGAACCACAAATGGGGGGTCCATCAAA